>NW_027591147.1:0-110162 GCF_964213995.1 Mustelus asterias | reverse complement strand
GAAATCTTTCAGAGCTAAGGCAGAAGAAAAAGAACCATTTTTGCAATTCTAATATTGTTTACAACGTTGCAAGTCACATTTTAACTTCAGCTGGGGGGTTTGCATTTATTGGCGACCTAATTAAAACAGCAATAATGGAAGATAGCAAATTAATCCAGATGCATGGAGCCCTGAGTCCTGCTGAGGTGTTGTTGTGGAGTATATAGTAGGAAGCAGGATATGGAATTTGATCAGACATTATCACAATGATGTGGAGATGCTGGTGTTGGACTGGGGTGGGCACAGTAAGAAATCTCTCAACACCAGGTTAAAGTCTAGCAGATTTATTTACAATCACAAGCTTTCGGAACACTGTTCCTTCATCAGGTGAGTGGAGAGGTGGGTTCACAAACATGGCGTATATAGACAGAGACACCTCTCCACTCACCTGATGAAGGAGCAGCGCTCTGAAAGCTCATGATTTCAAATATACCTGTCGGACTTTAACCTGATGTTGTGAGACTTCTTACTGTGATAATGAATGGCGGAGCCGGCTCGAAGAGCCGAATGGCCTACTCCTGCTTTATGTTATATATGTTATTTAAATAAAATGTATGTGCGCGTGCACCCGTAAATGGATAAATAACATTTCTGAGAGCTGTATGGTATTTGAGTCTGACTTTTATCAAAAGGTCACGAAAAATTATTTCCAATATAAACATGTTGTAAAAGAGGAAAAAAAAATAGACTGGTTATTCAGAGATTGAATAGTTTATTTGCTGCTAGTGCTTGGTTCACTAAACTAACTGGGAGCTGAAGGGACTCATCCAACCCAGGCGAACAGATTTGTGCAACAAGCAGTGAGCTCCTTTTGGGAGATGAACACTGGCGTGAGTGTGCTGCTTGACGATTTCCAAATTGGTCCAATAAGTGAACAACATGGCCTCATCTGTAATGTCTGATTTGAAGTTGAAGACATAATGTTCCAAGCAGCAGTTTCTTCTCTCAGCACTGCTGCTGTGGAGATTTGTGCTGATGGGGACAAAGTCCACAGCTCCTCTATTGCTGTACTTAATTTTCCATGATATGTTCTCATAAGGGGAAAAGATTTATCGCAGCACCTGTACACTTCGTATGAAGTATAAAGTAGGATGTTACACGGTACTTTTATCAACCTGGACAAACCTTGCATTTGTCAATCATACAAAATAATGTTTGAAAGCAAAAATATTCATGAAATAAATGTGGAGAAAGTGAATATTGCTTTTGGCTATTTTAAACCTTGTGCAAATTTAATTTTACAGTACTAGCCTTCATCTTAAAGAAACTGTTCATCAATATGCAGAAGCACAATCTATCAAGTATTCTTCTGCACACATGCATCAAAATGAGACATTATACAAAAACATTTTGAAGAACCAGATGACCAGATATCAAACAAATAGAATTTATCAAGGTTACAAACATACTTAATGAATGAATCCCACTTTTGTTGGGGTTAAATTGAATGAAGAAGGAAGTGATCTACATAGAATTCTGACTCACTGCAATCACACATTTTGAAGGTATGTGAGCTCATAGCTACAAGCCTAGAAAAAATCAGACCTGTGAACATTGGGAAATGGACATCTGGAGATGTTGATTTTCACCCTCTTTTATAAATGATAAAAACTACATCGATTGCGACCCTAATTGATGTGCAGAGGGTTTTGATCCTAAAACATTTCGCACAAAAAGTGTTTGCTGAAAATTTGGTTTGGCTTTCTTTCATTCTTGTAAATTTCTCCAAATCAATTTTAAGCGTGAGGTTGTGAGGCTTAGTGGCTCTATTGTGAAGAATACTGAATACTTGTCGAGAGGAATTAAATTTCACTCTATTTTTAATTAACTTTGGGTGTTTCAGTTTCCTTCGGAGAGTGAGACTTAGCGAGGTTGCTGCAGTTGAAGTGTTAGAAGTTGAGCAGTGTCTTCAGGGTTGGGTTGGGATTTAAGTTGATTTCTGCTAAAGGTCAAACAAGAAACAGCATCAATGCTAATCAAGATGTTTTGTGCTCTCAAGCTTCTGGCATGAATGTGGAAGCTAGCATAGGAGGAAAAGGGAGAGGCTGGAAATAGTAGCAGAGTTCAGAACATTAACTTGATATCTGCTTAAATCTAATCCTTGGAAGCTTTAGAGAGTTGCAAGATATGATTATTCTTGATTTCCAATTCTAAGATGTATGTTTTCTAGTTTTGATCTGTTGCGAGAAGTTTTAAACAAAAAAAGTTGTTAATTAACTTGAGAGTTGATGGGTGATTTTGTAAAGTCATTACAAGGTCCTGAGATGCCAATGCCTTCCCACCTAGAATTGAAAACTGAACAGGAATGATAAAAGCCTCTTTAGACCGTATGACCATAAAATATAGGAGTAGAGTTAGGCCATTCGGCTCAGCGAGTCTGCTCCATCATTCAATCATGACTGATTAGTTTCTCAACCCGTTCTGCTGCCTTTTCCCTGTAACCTCTGATCCCCTTACCAATCAAGAACCTATCTATCTCTGTCTTTAATATACTCAATGACCTGGCCTCCACAACCTCCTGTGACAATGAATTCCATAGATTCACCACCCTCTGGCTGAAGAAATTCCTTCTCATCTCTGCTAAGGGTCGTCCCTTTATTCTGAGGCTGTGCCCTCAGATCCTAGTCTGGCCTAGTAATGGAAGCATCTTTCCCATGCCCACTCGATCTTTACTGTTACACAGCAAATCAACTGCATCAGGGTGCTGTGTCTGAGCAATGAACATTCATCAACATCCAGGTAACTGGTCTAGCTTCACCAGCTAATGTGGTGATCTCATTAAAAATAAATGCTTCAAAGATTTTGTGGTGGGGCCTTAAAACAATGAAACGCTTGTGGTTCAAAGTTATAAGCTTGCTGGACATTTCTGAGCATATCATATTTGGACAGAGGAACCCTCAAACATAAGGGAACATAGGTATGCTGTCATGTTGACATTGCAGCAGTGGCCAGTTTCTTCTTACATATTCATCAGGAGAGCTTATCATTGACAGCTAGAAACAGACTTGTTTTGCAAGAACTATTCGCTGCAAGAGCATGATGCACATGGGGTTGCATAAATATTTCAGTTGAAGGGGACAGTCTCTCTTTGTAATCTAAATAGTTTCGTATTGAGCAACAGCTGGGCTTTATCTCCAGGTACCATCCCACTGCATCTGTCTTTGCTTTCCTGTAAAGTTTGTTGTGCCATCATTCAGGCAAGAAGCAATCGGAGGAAATGATGGTGATATTCCCAAAGCCTACTGCATGTTAGTATTTTTTTTCTCTTACTTCCCCTTCCCACTGACCTCTGCGACCTTCATCTGGAAGAGTGCAACAGTCAGGTTGGAAACTGTACCATATTCCGCCCAGCTGTACATGGCTTCTCGGGAAATGTGTGTACCTGAAGGAACAAGTTTTGCTGCAACAAAAACAAAAGGCTGGAAAATCTCACCAGGTCTGACAGCATCTGTGGGGAGAGAATAGAGCCAACGTTTCGAGTCTAGATGACCCACTTCTTTTCTCAGCTTCAACCTCCCCACTTTGGCACTGTGAGGTCTGCTGCTGTGTGAGGACAAAATCCGAACTATGAACAGGATAGGAACCCAAACTGTGATACTATGATGAGAGATAGCAGATTGAGAGTTAGCATTTTTAACCATCATATAAAAGCTTCAAAAATTTGTACAAGGTAAAACTATTGTGCTATCAGGCTGGAGTTATTTCTTCCAGCGCATTGCTTTTGAAGGTGATAAAGAATACCACCAAGTACTAGATAGTTTTAGAAAGTAAACCTGTATTTATAAAGCCCCTTAAAACACCCTAAAATGATTTCCAGCTAATGATGCATTTTGAAGTGTAGCCACTGTTGTGATGTGGGAGATGCGGCAACAAAGTGAAGCACAGTAAGCTCCCAGAAACAGCAATATGATAACCCAATAGTCTTTAGTGATGTTGGTTGAGGATAAATAACATCCAAAACATTAGGACAATTTCTTTGCTGTTCTATTGAACCCTATCGAATAGAATACAGTGTAGAAGGAGGCCATTTGGCCCATGAGCTCTCTGACAGCACATCTTTTCCAGGACCACCCCCTCCCCCCCACCCTATCCCTGTAATCCCACATATTTACCCCCCTAATCCCCTAACCTGCACTTCTTTGGACGCGAAGGGGCAATTTAGCATGGCCAATCCACCTAACCTGCACATCTTTGGGCTGAGAGGAAACCGGAGTACCCAGAGGAAACCCACGCAGACATGGGGAGAATGTGCAGAATTGAACCTGGGTCCCTGGCGTTGTGAGGCAGCAGTGCTTGCCACTGTTGCCCTATGGAATTTGCTTTACGTCTGCCTTAGATAACAAGGCTTTGGTTTATTCTCTTATCCAAAATAAAAGGCCACCAGAGATGCAGCACATCCTCAATTGCATTAAATTGACTGTTTTGCGCCCACGCATAACTTGAATCCACAATTTTCTTATTCAGAGGCAGGGTTGCTTCCACTGAGCCAAGCCTGACACTTCAAATAATATTTGTATTAATGGCAAAAGAACAATGACCTAGATCACTATTGTGGACTCCCATTCTGGAGCCTCAATTTCAAATGCGAATTTTGAAAATTATTAGAATTTGGCTTCCAATGTGGAAAGCTTTAAATGTGCTTGCAAGTCGCAACCCCACCCCAAATTAGATCCAGATACTGAGTTGTTATTGTGCAATGTTTATGGCAAAGCACAAATTTTGTAGAATGTGACAGATGCTGCCAAAATAAAATATCAAATCCACAAAAAAATTCTGAGGTAACTGTCATTTTAGGAGCATTAAGAAAGGAAAAATAATTGGCATGAGACATCGACAATACATACCCCTCCCTCTTTGTTCCATTGCTTTAGTTGATTGTCTCTTTATTCCATGGATGTTTCATTTGCTTTTTGCTTATTGCCAGGATGTCAGATGACTTGCCATTAGCTGGATAACTTTGTGGTTGGGAAACTTCCATTCTGAAGTTGGCGAAGAAACAATAAAATCTCAAGAGAGTTGGACCTTTCGGTATGGAACAACCATGGCTCCCCTTAACCTGTCTGGGACCAATTTGACTTCGATCCAATGAATATTCCATTATTATCTGACCTCTTGCCAAGTTCTTGGGTTGTCCATCAAAATGTCTTCGTGCGGCTGTTTTTTGTTTGTTGCAGGGTGCAGTGCTGGAGTGGCTGTGCCCATAAGAAGCTCTGCATAATACTGCGTTAAATGGGGGCCATTCTTGAGCTGTTATCTGAGAGTTTGTCCTTTTGTTTTTTAAAAAAAGGCCTCTAGTGAACACAAGTGCTATTTTTTTCATCATTATTATCTTGGGACTTTCTCACATCTTTTCCTTTGGCTCAACTCCGTGGAACAGCCTCTCGTTCTAAAAAGTGACCTTTACATTCTCTGTTTTCTTAGAACTGTGATGCAGCCTCAGCCTAGAGGTTTTATGTGGGGGAATGTGTGGTTGGAATCTATTACAAAGAAAAGTAAGTGAGGAAATATTTGTGAACAATTTGTAGGATGTCGCTCACATAACTGCTGATACCAAATGACGACCCACAATCTTCCAATTGGAACTTTGGCCGTGAACACAATCCATTATTTCTCTGTTGTCACAAAGGAATATCTCAATGCACCATGGCCTTTCAGAATTAATGAGATTTTAAAGTTAGTTTTTGCAATGGGAGTTCTGAACATGCATTGTGTTTGAAACATGCAAGGTTAGCTTCTGAAGCTCAACATCCAATGCTGTACATTGTTCTTGGTGTTGCATTGATAACAAGAGGAATGTGTTTGATCTGTACCTCTAAAACCAGATGATTTCATAGACTTGCATGTTCTCAGAAGCTATCCAGAAAGTGTGAATGTGTGTAAATCCATTTAACCCTTAAATCACTGTGACCTCCTCCATTTACTACTTTGCTTCATGGTGCATTTGGCACTGGATACGTTATTGTGCTTGTAACTCCAGCTTGTCAAACCCTGGGTATCTCATCAGTGTTGTGATGGAGAAAGAAACCCTGGAATTATACACTGAAAACTTTTATAAAGACCTGAGTATACTTTCAAAAAGTACACAGATCTCGAAGATTGCTGAGAATGTACAAGGAATAACTGCTCGGTCTTTCTTTAAGGAACAATGGAACCCCTCCGTGGTTCCAGGCATGGTAATTCTTAAAGAACCCAAAGACTGATGATCATCTCTGGTAAAGACAAAGGAACATCATGGTCATTTCACCCAGAGACCATGGGTATAATTGCCTACACTGACTAGTGGACTCCAGTTTAAATACACAAAGATGGGGGTTAAATGTTAGCTGAGAGATTTTTCTAGAACAAAGAGGAAAAACAAAGAACAAAAGATTTATTTTATCCATTCGTGGGACATGGGTGTTGCTGGCTGGCCAGGATTTATTGCCTGTCCCTCGTTGCCCTTGTTCAGAGGGCAGTTGAGAGTCAAATCACATTGCTGCGGCTCTGGAGTCACAGGTAGGCCAGACCAGGCAAGGACGGCGGATTTCCTTCCCTAAAGGACATTAGTAAATCAGGTGGGTTTTTCTGGCAATCGGCAATGGTTTCATGGTCATCAATAGATTCTTAATTTCAGATATTTTTTTATTGAATTCAAATTCTACCACCTGCCGTGGTGAGATTCGAACCCAGGTCCCCAGAACATTTAGCTGAGTTCCTGGATTAATAGTCTAGTGATAATACCACTAGGCCTTCGTCTGTCTGTCATCTGTGTGTGTGCGCTGTGTGGAAAAACAGCTGGAAGTTTGCCACACACTGAAGATGATGCAGGAACCAAGGCAAGGCCCCTGAAAAATAGCCAGCTTTTGCAAGGACATATAAAACTCTCTCTCTGACTGTGAAAATCGATCAGCCGGCAGAAGAATTGTAGTTGGGGAGAAAAAAACTGAAATCTCTCTACTGAACTACAGAATACCTGAACCGAAGAATGGACTACTGGAATCAACTTGTATCGGCTGCAACGTGTCATCACCTGCTCCTTGCAACTGAAGGACCGTTCCATGCAATTCTTTATTTATATTTCCTTACTATTGGACTCCAATCTTTCTTCTAATCCGTATGAGTATAGGAAATGGCCGCCTCCTGCACTTTTATCTTTGAGTTAAATTGGCTCTTTTTTAAACATAACTGTTGATCTGGAAAATGCCCAGGGAAAGGGAATCTCGTTACATTCAACCTTTGTTGCTACCAGCAGAGAATGGGTTGAGTGAAGACAGGGAGCCGGTCATCCCTGCTTTCCTGAATTTGTACAACTATTCAGATCAACCTTTGGGAAAACTGACCTGGGGCTGATCAGAACACCAGTCGTCAAACAATTTACATAGTTTTAGCTGCAGTTAGCTAATAACCTCCAGAGCTGAAGTGGTGGTTTGATCGGGAAATTTCCTGATTCTGCAGATTGCGAGATTTTAAAAGGCCCGTAATACATAGTTTGGAATTTTACCGCCCCACTTGCCACGGAAATTGGAGCGGGCGAGGGGCGGAACATGGAAAGGTATGTTGACCTCAGGCAGGATTTGACGGTTTCGGGACGAGCGAGGCCGTAAAACCCCGGGGGGGAGGGGTGCGGTGCCAGAGAGAGAGGAGTTGGTCGCAACTCACTCATTCCAGAAGCAGATTGTCGACAGCCGTGTGGGCTGATGGGTGTCTAAGTGGGCTGGTTCTCTGGGATTTTGTCCCAGCTCTATTAAAGCGTTAGGCCTTTCCCTAGTGGGGATTCGTTCATGATTGCACCCTGCTGGTGATTTTCACAAGCTAGTCTTCATGGGAAGCATCACAAGTGATGTTGCATTTTTACAAGAGATGATGATTAGCAGCGAGAGGCCCAGCTCACTTCCCCCCCTCAATTAATTTAGCACAAGTCAGGAATATCGCTAAAGCCATATCTGGTCTGTATGGCTGAAATATGCACTGAATTATAAGGGAAGTGAAAGACATTGGGCTGAATTTTATGTGCCCCTGGAGAACATGTTTCCCATGGAGGCACATAAAATAAGGTGGTCAGTTCACCCCCATAATATGGGGGGGGGGGGGGGGGGCAGAGAGCGGTGCAGGTGGGTGCCAAAATCTCAGGCAAGGAGTAAGGTTGGGAAGGGCCTTGAATAGCCTGTGCCTGTATAGGAATTGAACCCATGCTATTGGCAACACACTGCATCATGAACCAGCTGCGCAGTCAATTGGGTTAACTGAGCTGGGGGAGGAAAATAACATAAAGTTATATAGCTTTAAAAAGATAGTCAATTATTGGCCACTTCTAATTGTCCTTCAGGAATCCCATATCTCTGGGATCTAGTTTCAAATTCAGTGGAGACGAACATAACGGTGGTTTGGATATTCCAGTGCCATTCACAGTTTATGCTGTGTCTGAAAAGTATTCTCATGATTACACAGTTGCATGAATTAAAAACTAGATTGTTATCAGAAATAGTGTGGAGGTGGTCAAGGGTGTTATTGGCTCCAAAAGAACTTACAAAGGAAATGTTTTACACCTGATTCTTTATCACTAGGATTATTTTACAAACTGGAAAAACATTTGTGAAGGGAAAATCCATTCTAATCCCTTTGCAGAGTTGGAAACAGTTCTGTTAACATGTACTGTGGCAAACCCTTTCGAAAGGTAGCTGTACAGAAATCCTTGTGATGATGCTACTACATTAGAATGTTAAAAATATTGATAGAATTGTTTGATAAATATGGACAAAGTTTTTAAAACTGTTTTGAAGTTGTTAAGAGATTCTTGATATGTTACAATACAGTTGTTGTCCTTAAACTATCATTCTTGAGAATAATACCAACCCACACCAGACACAGAAGAATCTAACCAGCAGCATTGAAAACTGTGCATATTTAAAGAGGTGAGGGCAATGGCACTGGAAAGAAATATACAACTCCATATAGTATGGGAGCTCTATTAAATTACTTGGGGGGGAAAAATAATGAAAATTGAACATTGACAATATTTCTGAATAAGTGTAATGAAGAATGGGTGGCATAAGGGCACAATGGTTAGCACTGCTGCCTCACAGCACCAGGGACCTGGGTTCAATTCCGGTCTCAGGTCACTGTCTGTGTGGGGTTTGCACATTCTCCCCGTGTCTGCGTGGATTTCCTCCCACAGTCCAAAGATGTGCAGGTTAGGTTGATTGGCTATTTGCAATTGCCCCTTAGTGTCAGGGAGATTAGCAGGGTAAATACATGGGATTACAGGAATAGGGCTTGGGTGGGATTGTCGGTGCAGGCCCGATGGACCAAATGGCCTTTTTCTGCACTGATTCTAAGAACTTTTTATTTTGGTTTCAGCCTTATTTCTTGTAAAATATTTCCATTGTCATGCTCTTTAATGTTCTTTTTACAGGCATTGCATGAAGTATAACTGATCTGTTCTGTAGAACCCCGGATTCAACTAATTACCTCAAGCTCTGGTAGAATAACATTTTTGTTTTTTTTTGTATAGGAAACTACTGGAGCCCAATAGCCAATGTTGTTTTACCTCCATCTGCATTCTTTCATATGTTATTTTTATTTTGCTGCCTTTAAATTAGTGCCAAAAATTTTGGGGTCAGTAGAATGTGAATTAGATTCAGGGGCTGGATTTCCCATGATCTTAATATCACCTCACCACCTCCGACTTGGAACACAGTTGATAGTGATGTACAGTGAGCAACCTCTCCCCTTTTCCTTAACTCTTCCAAAGTAAACCTTTGCCCTTTTGGTTGGTGTTTGTCTAAGTCCAGCTCTGAATGTGGGAAATCAGAGATAGCTGATGGCGTTTGAACTTTGTGTTTACTTTGGCTTACACCAAATTGATCTAAAACACCTCAGCATTGTCTCTGTAGAAGTTGTAAGTTGTGTATGCTGCTCCATTTCCACCTCAGCAATGACTATATAAATTATAATGCATCGTATCCTAACAAATAGCCAATAGACACTGTAATTGTTGCATGTATTTCTATATAATTGCCTATTCTTATGATTCTGTGACAAAGCGACAAAGAATTAGAAGCAAAATCCCAGAGGAAATATTCATCCCCTTTGAAGCACAAATCTTTTAACTATTTACCTGTGCAGGATTGAGAGGGAATTTTTTAAAATGACACTTCATGCTAAATTACCTAATTTACTTTCAATTGATTATGGAATATTTTCTTTCATTAATCAAGTAGTGATGACAATTTCCACAATCTGTTTACTTTAGTGGCTGGAGAGAGTCTTTGGTACTTCTTTTAAAATCATGGATAGTTCTTGCCACTGCATTCTGCTGAATATTTTATTTGATCAGTGACTGCTGATGAGAGCAGGATTTGGGGAGTTACTGAGCTCGTTGGTGCGGGGAGCTGAATTAACACAGTTGAAATAACACAATAGTTGAAGGTGGTCTTTACCCACTTGCGTTTATTCCGTTTCTGTGCACTGCAAAATTTGGTAACTCATTGTAGTCAATTCCAATCAGACATCATATTTCCAGCATTTCCGATTTAAACAAAGCCGTTTAGAAAATTAAGAGGAAAAAAGAATCTTGATGTTTCATCCTCCCAATCGTTTTAGCAAATTACTCTTGAGGTAGGGGAGATGACTTGTTTCTCACATTTCTTTTTGTTTGCTATCCCTCTTGAAGCACAGATCATTCCCCAACAGATATGGCAAGTAGATGGCTCATTGCCAAGAATCAGGGACGATGAGAGTTTCCTGGATTATACATTTCAGGAAGTGGCCCTACCACAGCAGTGAGAGTTCAGGGTAGTAGATGGGTGGCCGCCAAAAAAGCAGGAAGTCTCGGGGATGTATCCTTCTTTCGAACTGGCATTCAACATTGAAGTCCGCTGGAAGTGACGACATCTTAAAGGAGTAAACCTAATCCAGGCAACAAGGGGAACAGCAAAAAGTAGAAATGCAGTCATTATAGGAAATTCCATTGTCATGGGGACAGACAGGGGGGCACTGCTGCCTCACAGCGCCAGTGAGACCCGGGGGTTCGATTCCTGGCTTGGGTCACTGTCGATGTGGAGTTTGCACATTCTCCCTGTGTCTGCATAGGTTTCCTTCAGGTGCTCCGGTTTCCTCCCACAATCTGAAAGACATGCTGGTTAGGTGCATTGACCCAAACAGGCGCCAGAGTGTGGCAACTAGGGGAATTTCATAGTAACTTCATAGCAGTGTTAATGTAAGTCTTTCTTGTGACTAAAATAAATTTTACTTTATTTCTTTGACTGTTAGTTTTACACTATGGTATGCTGTTTCCCTGGTGCCTAGGTAAAGGGTATCACGGAGAGAGTGCCGAATAATCTTCATGGAGAAGGGACTGAGTGGTATACATGGGTACCAACAGGAGAGAAAGAGCAGGTATAGAACTCCTACAGTCAGATTTCCAGGAGCAAGGAAGGAAATTTAATTACTCAAAAGTTGTTTATTCTGGATTACTCCCAGTGCCATGAATTAGTGAAAATAGGAATAGGAAGATAGGGAGGATCAATGTGGTTGGAGGGATGGCTTAAACTGTTGCGGCAATGGGGCCAGTTCTGGGGAGGCTGTGGCATCTATTACAAAGATATGGGTTGCATATTAGGGCCAATATCCTCATAGCAGGGTTCAAGTGTGAGATTGAGGGAGGGTTTATACTACATTGGCATAGGAATGAGATTAAAAAAAGAGGAATAAAATGCATAAAGGAGTGAGAGCTTTGGGTTTCACTAGAGAAGATAGTAGTATGTGTTATTCAAGGATGCAAAGCGTTCAGAAGTAAAAGGGAAGGAAAAAAGGGAGGTAGGATAGCAGTACTGATGAGGAAAGGCAGTTGGTATTGGAAAGAGAGAATGTCCTAGAGGTAGCAAGATGCAACCCATTTGGTTAGAATTGAGAAACAAAAAGAGTAAACCCAGGTGATGGGGGATATTCTATAGATCTCCAAATAGTGAGCGAGTGTGTGTGGAGCAAATCTGCAGGGAAATCCGAGAACTGTAGAGTGGTAATACTGGGGCAATTTAATTATCCAATTGGGATAGTGTTAGAGTAAAGGGTAAACAAGAGTAGGAATTTCTGAAAGCAGACCAAAAAAATGCTGAAAAGTCTCAGATGGTCAGGCAGCACCAGTGGAAAGAAACCGAGTTAATGGCTGGGATTCTCGAGTCCGGCTGCTGTGAACAGAGATCTGGCTGAGCATCAAATTCTCCATTCTTGCTGACAGCCGTGGCGAGGTATATGACATTGGAGAATTCTGGCAAACATTTCAGATGAATGACCTTTCATCGTTTGTTGAAATGTCATCGACCTGAAATGTTGGCTGGAATCGTCTGGGCTGGAGTCAATGTTTGGTAGCGGGTGTGGAGGTGGGAGTGATTTCTGCTCTGGGTGTGGAATAGCTGATCGTGTACGATCTTGCATTGCTCAGCTTATTAAATATGTATCTGTAAAGAGCTTGCCAATTTTCATGGAAGGAAGTGACTGTTACCTTTATTTTTTGGGGGACGGGGGGGACGGGGGGGGGGGGCGGACGGACGGACGTGGGGGGGGGGGCTGCTGTCGAAGATCTGGGTGCCATATTTAAAAGGCAGCTGGACAACCTGCACTGTCCCTTCTACCTTTGCCCAGTCATTACTCCACCATTCCTCACTAGCCCTTCTTCCCTTCCTTGGTCAACCTCCACACAACATGCACTGCTACCACCTGGTCTCCAGCATAGGATGGCATTTACTGGTGCTACCCAAAGAGGACAATAATGTGGCAATTCACTGTTAACCACGGAAGAAGTCAAACTCACAAGGTGTATAACACTCATGCAGATATAAAAATAAAGGTTCTAATTTTTGCTGGCAGGATCTCAATTTGACAGGGGATTTAATTTTGACGGGGGAGCTTCATTCTGGTGAGCTGGCCTTTTAATGAGCATGTGTGGCATGCTGATGCATGCAGAAGGGCTTCTTGCCATTGTTCGTCGGGAAGCTCATCCAGCCTTTAATAATGTCCCAAGAACTGAACTCCTGAAGTTAGTTCATCCCGCTGTTGGGAACCTAACCTCCAACCAAATTAAGTTCCCCTGCCCACTACGTTTCCCGCTACTGATGGGACCGGAAGGTTCCACCCATTAAATCTGTTTCCCTCCACAGATGCTGCTTGACCTGCAGAGTTTTTGCCAGCATTTTTTTTTTGTTTTCATTCCATATTTCCAGCTTTTGCAGCATTTTGTTTTTGTATGAGGAAGGAATTCCTGAAATGTGTTCAGGAGAACTTCCTTGACCAGTTCTGTTCTCGATCCCAATGGGAAGGAGTCATTATTGGAATTACTGGATTTGACGCTGAGGAATGAGGTGGCCAAAGTGGACTTCTGTGCCGTTCTGACTCTGCATCGTGCCTTGCATAAGCGCAGGTCATTCCAAAGCACTTTAAGCATTTTTTTGAAGTTGTAGTCACTGTTGTAATGCACAAAACACAATAGCCAATTTTCAGACTTTAAACTCCCACCAGCAGCAATGTGATGATGACTGGATAATGTATTTTTGTGATGTTGATTGAGCGATAAGTATTGGCTAGGCAAGTGAGAAAAACTGCCCTGTTCCATCAAAGTCGTGCCCGAGGACGCAAATCCTCAGTTTAACACCTCATTCAAAAGATGACACCTCCCAAACTGCAGCACTCCCTCAGTTCTGGATTAGTGTCACCCTAATGTTTTTGTACTGAACTCCTGGAGTGGGATTTGAACCCAAAACTTCCTGACGCAGCGGTGAGTGTGTTATCCAACCCAACCATGCTGACACAGCTGACTGGTTTTAGGAAGCAAGGACCTGGCCTCCACTTGAGGATACCCTTCCTTCTTCCCTTCTTCCCACTGTTGCTGAGGTTGGGAAGTCAAGTTGTTGAGTGCATGTTAAAGCGCTGAATATTCGAAGGTCATACAGTGGTGGTGAGATTTGCCTGTGAAAGCAGATGGGAACTGCTCGTGGAGGTACGGCATTAAAGGGTTTGCATATTAACTTAGTATTTTCAACACGCTGCAACTGGATCAAGCTTAGTCTGACCCATATAATATAAAAGCAAAATACTGCGGATGCTGGAATCTGAAACAAAAACAGAAAATGCTGGAAAATCTCAGCAGGTCTGAGATTTTCGAGTCTAGATGACCCTTCATCTCTGACAAAAGATCATCTAGACTCAATTGGCTATGTTCTCTCCCCACAGATGCTGTCAGAGCTGCTGAGATTTTCCAGCATTTTCTGTTTTTGTTGTTGGTCTGACCCATACACAGGATTGTTGCTTTGTGGTGTTTTCCAAAGTTTGCCTATTCCCTTTTTTGCCCAAAACTATTAATGTTGCCCAGATAAAATTAGACCTATCGGACTTAAAATGATTACCGGTTTTATTTAGTGTAAGAAGCAGAGGCATTTACTACTACTCAGTTTGATTGGTATCATTGCTGTAACCACAACAGACTTCTGTTGGTAGTATTTTGCTAAGTTTCCCGTACACACTTCCACGAGTTAAATGTTATTTGAAGCTCATGTCTGTGGATTATTCCAATGTGGGCTTGACAAATTTTAACTGCTACATTAAAAACTTTTCCCACTGGTAGCCATATCTGTATGAACTGCTGCAAAATGGAAATAGTAACCAAAAAGTTGTAATTTAGGGATTTTGTGAAGGCTAAGGCAATCATATGGTAGAAAATGAATACATATTCAGCACCTGTAGATCCAATTTAAAACTCTTCAGGGACTAATTTATCATTTTGTATTTGGTTTGGAGATATGGAAACCAAATTCGGGGTATTCTACAGAACTGTGCTCTGCTGCTGGTGATGAGCAATGGTTGGTTGCTGCATTGTCACTTAAGCTTTCAGTGACTACATGAAACTTTTGTATTGTGCAGTTAATTTATGAAAAACATCAAGTAATACCGATAGATTTTGAGCTTTAAAACCAAGATTGTGTCCCTGAAAAGCATTTTAAGCAATGTACCATGATGTGGGTAATGTATTGGACATTGAAGGTTTGTAGTCTGCAGTAAATGTGGTGTACCTCAACTCAGAAGTGTTGACGGAGGTTTCACACAAAAGGCTATTAATTAACTGCAATCTGTAGTGATTCACAGCCAACTCTGGGAGTTGATAAACTGGTTAAAAAGTGGTAAACGAGTTCTATCAGAGGATCAGACTCCATAAGGCTGCTTAGTTTTACTTTGGACTTTAACTAACAGACCAATTGGCAACCCTGTTGCCCATTTGATCCTACCTAACTCCTGTGAACTTTTCCATCTGCTGGATATTTGTCTAGTAACTGATGAGGGCTGAGTGAATAGTTTATAGCTGAGTCAGATGGAGTTGGATTTTTTCTTGTCAGCAAGATGTCTTCGCATAGTTATGTCCACTCTGGTTTGTCTCTCACACATTAGAAGAGGATGATTTATATTAACTTTGCACCTTATGAATTTGTTATGTTTTGCTTAACATAAAACACCAATAAAAATGTGATATTTGATAATGAAGAGTGTTGTCTAGTTGGGGAATCATGTTCATGCCTTTTCTTTGTGCTCAAAGGGGTTAGTTGAGAGCATCAAATTCCCTAAGTTTCCAATAACGCACAGATCAATCATTTATTACTGCATTGACAAGCATCATGGATGTAGCAATCCGTAAACAAAGGTCTGAGATGTTGTGCTTGTGTATAGGATCATGAATGTTCTGAACATGTGTACGAGAATGGAGCCTAGTCTTCTATGTAGAGGATCGTGTCAGGAAGTGGTGAAAATACAGAAAGGGAATCAACAAATCGTATTGGATAATTTGACTTATAAACATTACGTCTAGTATGCTTTGCCATGTGTAGTAGTTGACGACCATCCTGAGGTGATCAGTTTATATTTTGTAAAATAGAGATATTTTCCATATTTTTCATGTAACACTTGAGCGTTTGATGCTCAGCAAATATATACCAGAACCATTGTGCAGTGAGATCCACTGTCGAGCAGTTGTTGCTGCCTCATTTTGTGGCTGTGTAATGTGCATAGGGAAGAAGTATCATTACACTTGAGATTGATAAAAACACCACATGGAGAGCAGAGTGCCTTCCTACCACTGTCCTGTGCCAGCTGGGTGGTTATAGAATTATTTTGGTTTAAAAACACTTTTAAAAATGAAATATAATCCCTTTCTATTCTGGAATGCAATGCAATGTTGTTCACCCCAGAAGGTCAAAAAGGAGACGAGACACCGACAGTGTCTCTTTCTCTATAGTTATCGATTTACAAAGTGTAGGATTTTATATTCTGGTGAATGCATTGTTGTACCACAGGGATTTATTCCCCTCCAAATTCTCATCACTTCAGTCTAATTGTGCATGCATGGGCTTATATTCATGGTACACTAGACAGGTGGAGGCAAACTGAAGTAGACTGTTTTTTAAAAAAAACATCAAGAGCCTGTAAGTTAACGGGGAGTGTTTAACAACTTTGAAGTGGTTTTGTGTGCTGCTGAAGTGATTTGTTCAGTGGAAATGGAGTCCGGTGTTGGATTCAATCACAAGGCGACGAGTAGAATAATGATGGGGAATAGGGTGAAGCTGCTGACAGCCGAGTATTGCTTTATCCCTTTCACTGGATTTTTAGCCCATCAGGGCTCGTTGTGAAACCACAGTCTTTACTGAGTAGCGGTGGAGGTGTTAATCACTGGAGTCACTGATGGGCAGGTAGCAGTTTGCTGAAAAATCAATTATCTTGGAGGTTAACGGAACAAGGAAGCATGTTCGTTTTATAGTCCCCATTAATGGCAGCTAGCTCAGCACAGGTCAATGCCAGGCATTTCTCTCTCTACATGCAAGTCTGGACTGAAGGTTGAGGTTGTGATCTATAGTGACCAGTGTCTGGTCTGTGGCCAAGGAGGTGTTGGCAAGGATTGGGATAAATCAAATGCTGTTTCATGCATCTTTGTTCTCTCCTCTTAGTTCTTTCTCCCGTTTGTGTAAAATATCAATGTATTACCTTAATGGTCCATAGTTAACTAGCTGCTCACTAAAAGTTGAAGTGCTCACATGGAATGACTTAAAGTCAAAATCAACGTCATTACTAGTTGTCTAAAGCTGGTATCCTTTACAAATCTGTCATTGCTGACTGCATTGCCACCAGCAAAGTTAGCAAGGACAGTTCCAGCAAAATTAAGCCATTTCTTCAGTTGAAGCAAAGGAAATTCTATATTATTGCAAAAAAAACCTGTAATGTTATACCTTGGGTTGAAGAGATACTACCACAGCGTAGAAAAAAAGTACTTCACTGCACAAAGACATTTCTAAAATTGCATTTTCAAGAACTAAATTGTCGTCTTGACTATCGTAACAGACTAGTAAGCAGCGATAGCTGGAATATTCTAATATGTTCGTCACAAAGATGGAATATCAATCATTCACTTGCTTTCCGTGGGCCATCACTTCTGGGATTTTCTGACTGAGGTGACAGGAATTAGGAAAATGCCAATCTTAATAGGAGCAGATGTATTCTGAATATAAACAAATTCTGAGAATGTGCTATACAACATTCATCCTGGCATTTGCACCAAGGCAATGCAGGCTGCTTGGAACATCCCATGGTGTTCTTGGCAATCCGGAATTCCAAGGAGGGAAGATTAAAATTTAAAGTACCGACTTTGCTGGGTGCAATCCAGTTGCTTTCTGATATCAATGCAATTGAGGAACTTGTGCAGATAAATTGTATTGATCAAACTGAGATTCTTGTCCACAGATGTTTCTGGCCAAGTGTCTCTGACGTCCTAGCCCTCTAGGGGTTTGGACTCGATAATAAACCTCAGAGTAAGAAAATTCTTGTTGGGGAATGCATATTAGCAAAAAAAAACAAGCACTAATTTTGAAGTTTTCAAACTAACAACGTTTATTGGATTGGGCAACAAAGATTAATATTTAACATTCCATTAGTCAAGGCATGGCACATTACACCCTGTTCAAGTGGTTCAACCCTGGTCAATCTGTCTTTCAATGGATCTTGGAATTTTTGATGTTTTCTCTTGGTTTTTTGAACTTGGTCTCTTGACTCACAATGTCCTTGGAGATTTTAACTTAATCAACGTAACTTGAATACACAAACAAATCCCTCGCAGCTTTAAGACTTCAACTAAAGCAAATCCTTTTTTCTCTCTTTCTCTCTGGAGACAGTTCTCTAATAAAGGCTGGGATGTTAAGGCCATTCACTCCTGCTGCAGTGAGCAGAGGTTTACCTGGGCGCCAAATTCTCTTACCTTGCAGCGGGAGCCTGGCATGAATGGCTGGTAAGATCGCGTCCAAAGACTTTCATTTAAGGCAATTACATTTAACCCTGTGATACCAGATTCTAATACTGATCTGGATTCCGATGGCAATCCCCAACCTGTGACAATTACTTTATGATGTGGAGATGCCGGCGTTGGACTGGGGTAAACACAGTAAAAAGTTTAACAACACCAGGTTAAAGTCCAACAGGTTTATTTGGTAGCAAAAGCCACACAAGCTTTCGAAGCTCTAAGCCCCTTCTTCAGGTGAGTGGGAATTCTGTTCACAAACAGAGTTTATAAAGACACAGACTCAATTTACATGAATAATGGTTGGAATGCGAATACTTACAACTAATCCAGTCTTTAAGAAACAAAACAATGGGAGTGGAGAGAGCATCAAGACAGGCTAAAAAGATGTGTATTGTCTCCAGATAAGACAGCCAGTGAAACTCTGCAGGTCCACGCAACTGTGGGCGTTACAAATAGTGTGACATGAACCCAATATCCCGGTTGAGGCCGTCCGCGTGTGTGCGGAACTTGGCTATCAGTTTCTGCTCAGCGACTCTGCGCTGTCGTGTGTCGCGAAGGCCGCCTTGGAGAACGCTTAGAGCTTCGAAAGCTTGTGTGGCTTTTGCTACCAAATAAACCTGTTGGACTTTAACCTGGTGTTGTTAAACTTTTTACAATTACTTTAGTCACTTTATGGGTTGTAAGGACAATAGTTCAACCCTGTGATAAATACTTGTCAACTGGCAAAATCCCACGCAAATGCCAAGCAGTGCTCTACTGTGAACCCTCTAACTTTCTTGAAAAATGCAAGTGTCTTGAGATGAATGCCATTCCCTGGCAGGTGCAAAGTGCTCAGTGAGGCACTCCTATTTTTATACTACTTTTGCAGGTAACCGCACAATATTTAGCCCAACTATATGCACCTATGTCAACATAACTGACAACTTCTAACCAAACTTGCAATTTTTGACCAATGGCAAATGTGTTCCTGGTTTCCCCACAACAATCTAAACACTGCCTTGCAACCCTTTTGACTGGAGACTCATCTTCAGACCATTCTTCCAGCAAATCAGCATTGCAAACTTGCCTTCTGTTTACTGCTCAAGCTAGACTCACTGGAGCTCAATGTGTCCTAGCTACAACTCCACGTGTTCTTTCTTAAGGCTATGTTACAATATTTTGACACTTAGAGATGCCAACTTAAAGACTCCTTAACATTCCAAGAATGCCTAGAAATGAAGACTTTTCATCACCAAGCTTCTGTACAATTTGATATCTTAAGCCTTACTTAATTGCACAAATATTGTGTACAAGTTGTTGTTCTTTTCAGTGATTGGTAACCAGCTCCTCCCAGTCACTAATGTCAATACTGTTGTGCTTCAAGGAGAGCTTCAGAGTACCATAGAGTCATAGAGTCCCTACAGTGCAGAAAGGGGTCATCCGGCCCAACGAGTGTGCACTGATTCTGAAAGAGCATTACAATCCTCCGCCCTATCCCTGTAATCCCGTGCATTTACCATGGCTAAACCCTCTAACCTAACATCTTTGGACACTAAAGGGTAACTTAGCATTGCCAGTCCACCTAACCTGCACATCTTTGGACTATGGGAAGAAACCGGAGCACCCGGAGGAAACCCACACAGACATGGGGAGAATGTGCAAACTCCACACAGAGAGTCACCCAAGGCCAGAGTCTAACCCGGATCCCTGGCACTGAGGCAGCAGTGCTAACCACTATGCCACTGTAGATCCCTAATAAATGCAGGAATCTTGCTGGGTGTGTGCTGGGTTTTAAAAAAAAAAAATGGGTGTTAGCATAACCCTGCAAAATGTCTGGAGCTGCAGTAAAGCTATGCAGTAGAAACAAATTCCATGTTCACAAGCGGAATTGCAAATTCGAAATCCCAGCAGCAAACCAAGTAGCAATGTGACACTTTTGTACTGATCTAGTTGCCCACTGAATATTTTTCACTTTTACTTTGCTTCAATTCCAATGATTTAAAGAAACCTGAAAAGTGCTTCAGAGTAATTTATGCTGAGGGAGCTTTAAATCAGTGGCAGTATGGTGGTCTGGTAGTGGTGCAGGCTGTAATAAAGCTCACCAGTGAGGTGACACTGTCCATTTAAGCAGAAAATTAAATAATAGATTCTCAGAAACCTAGAACAATTCCGGTATGGATTGGACGTGCACAGACAAGTATTATGAACATTGCCAGATTGTGTATTCTGCAGATGTATCGGCACAGCTCCTATCCCATATTCTTGCAGAAACCAGCTCTGATGGCATAATGGGTGTGGAGGCGCAAAAGGTTAGATGATTTCTCATTTGCAAACTGGAGCCTCTGTTCTTACATGTACCTAGATTGCCTACTCACTTCAGAAATATGTTTTCCCCACTGTGCATTATAACTCCATGCTACGTCCTCAATGGATCTTAACCCTTTCACTGCAATTACAAATGTATACACAATTCTAATGTTTAATTTTATTGCAGAAAATATTAAAAAGGGCTTGATGCTGATTTAGACATTAATGTTGATGTAAAAACAATTTACTTGGATTATCAATGCCGAGCTACAGGACCCCAGAGGGCATCGGATGGCAATAATTTTTAGAAAATCGAGTAGAACTGAATCCCTGCCAAACTATCTCATTTATGTTAGCTCTGAGGTTCTCTCTGAGCTTAGCCTTAGATACTGGACTGGTTAACTTTCTCTATTCCCTGCATTTCCATTACCCATCTTTCTCCTTTCAGTTCTCTCTTCCAGCTCCTCTTCATTACTATCAATTCTTCACTGCGCTCAAATATCTAAAGATGAATCAGACTGTTTGCAATCTTGGTACCATATTTGACTCCAAGATGAGCTTCTGAACATGCATCTGTGCCATCACTAGGACCATCTGTCTTCACCTCTATAATTTCACCCCGGCTTCGGCTCATCTGCTGCTGAAAGTCTCTTTCATGCCTTTGTTACCTTTAGATTATTTCAACACATATATGGTCGGCCTTCTACAGTTTACTCTGCATAATCATGATGCCATTCAAAATCCTGCCCGTGTCCTTTATGATCCCTGTGGAAACCGAGACTTAAATTCCCAGTGACCAACTCAAATGACCATACAAAATTTCACATGTCAATACCTTCACTATAACAAACAAAAATCTGTCCCCCACTGTCAATGTCTTACCAATTACATTGTTAAGGTTTGTTGATGCCAATTACATTGTTAAGGGAAACCGGTGATGGTCTTTTGACCACATATATAAATAGGGGATAGCTGGGACACTGGGTGTCATGTGAGGAGTGTTTTCACTGGACAATAAACTCGGTAAGGAAATAAATACTCTGTCTTAGTTCGAACTTCAGCATCTGTCTTGAATTCTGTTAAACACTCCTTACTTCCCTGAGAGACCAAAACTCTTGTCTATCCCAGCCTTAAATGTATTAAACAATGGTACATCCACAACCCTCTAGGGTAGAGAGTCCCAAAGATTTATAACCACCTGAGTGAAGCAATTTCTCCTCACCTCGGTCCTAAATAATTGATTCCTCATTGTGAGGCTATGCCTCCACATTTAAAAAAAAAAATAGGCTGAACTTCTGGAGTGACAATCAGACAGTTGGGAAGTCGTTGGGTGAGGTGGTGGGTCAGACAATTGGAGAATGGGGGGGTGGAATTCTGTCAGAGTTATTAGGAGAGCTTGGATAGTCAAAGGGGGCTCAGGCAGCCAGGGTGGAAGGTGCTGACAGCTGGGCAGAGGGGGATTGGGTAGCTGACAGGACAGCTGGGCAGTTAGCAGTGTGGGGGGGTGGGGAAACTAGTATTTTGGCGGGGAGGTGTGGAGTCCCCTGGGGGAGCTTTCTGGGGATTCGCTGAGTCCTGTTGGTAGTCCTGCGGTGATGGTTGGGGGAGTCCCCTGGGCTTTGGCTAGGGGAGTGTGGAGCCTCAAGGGGACTTAGCATTACTCTGTTCAATTGTTACCCAGAGGCTGCAAAGTGGTTTTAATTCTTGTAACTTTTTTTTGGATCACTATTGCCCTAATAGAATTAGCACCATCCGAAGTTGGCAATTTTTTCTGCGTTTTCGGGTGGCCCCAAGTGCTGAGCAGTTGCCCATCAGAAGTTTGCATTTCCCAGGCACTGGCTGTGCAATCCTTACTTGGGAACTTCCAGGGAGAGGGGTACCACAGCACATCTTTGCGGTACTCCCAGTTGCACTGCCCTTGATCTCAGAAGTTATGCCCGAATCTCTCAGCATCCATCCTACCAAGCCCCTTCCAAATTTTGCAGTTTTGAATGAGGTTGCCTTTCTTCTAAACTCCATTGACTAAATATTACTTAGTACGTAACTTATACTAAACTACAGAAAAGGTGTACCCCCCCCCCCCCCCCCGCTTAACTTCCTAATGCAAACAAAAACCCCATGCTGCATTTATACATTACATCACGCTCTCTGCAGAATTGTAGTCTTTATAGGAATCATTCCAAAGTTACTGCCAGCTTCTGTAATGACCCCTGTAAGAATGTTTAGATTTGAACGCCGAGTAGTCATTTGCAAGAAATTACGCCACAAAATTTCACATTACATAAAAAAACATTACTGCATTTTTTTAAAAAGCATGTACTACTAATCTTTCTTTGTCTTAGGTAATTTATTTTTTAAGTCGAGAAGTACAAGAAAACACAGCCACCGGTACATTAAGTTATGATGCTCAACTCAAACTTCCCTTTTTTATGATTTGCTCCAGAGGTCTTTAGCTATTTACCCGGTTCTTGAAAATTATCCACTTTGTTGAGGCCAACGTCAAACTTTTCCAATGCTGCCTTATAAGGTCTGAGACTTTCCTGCTTGAGACTGAGCACCACTTGTAATTCATGAGCAGCGGCTTAAATAGAAAATTAGAAAACACCCCTGATTTCTAATAGCCCTATTCTCCCGGTCCACAGCAGCTTTAGGACTCCTGTAGACTTTGTCTCTTTGCCTTCTTCAAGCTGACTGCTTGTTTTCACTCAAGATTCCTGTGGATTTATTCCTCTAGCTCCAAGTTAGACAATTCTTTTCCCTTCACAAATTGTCTCCAAATTAGGCACATGCTCCCACATGCATTTCATTCTTTTCTGCTTAAGGTGCAGGCCTGGATAACATTTTATCTCCTTTTTCACCCTCGACTCAGTGATCTGCAGACTGCACCAAAATCGATTGCAACTGCCACTTTCTGCTTGTGAGCAAAAAAAACACACTGGGAAAATAAAAGTAACCTCCCCACCCCACAACCCATCCCCATGCAATGTGGCTGACTTGAGATGTCCCAAACGGAAACATAAATTAACGATCTTTTATCTTCAAAACAATCCCTTTGTGCCCATGAATAATTTGTATCTCTGGTGTTGATGGCCCTCTCCAGACTCCTGAGTTTCACCAAGAAACTCCCTTACTTACAAAGGTGCTATTAGCTTCTTTGATCTGGGAACTATATGAATAATCAAAAAGCCCTCATTGAAATAACTGGAAACCTCCTGTCCCTTCCTTAGAAGATCATACATGGGCCATCCATTGGATAGGTTTTCTCCCTTCTAATCTGACCTTGAGAAATAAACACTTTGAACTGTAATTACCCCACGTATGATTCCCTCCCCAACCCCCTCCAACTCTTTCTCTATCTTTTTCCTTTAAGATGCTTCTCAAAACCTTCCTCTTTGATCTGGTATCTCCTTATGTGGCACAGTATCTAATTTTGCCTTAGAATACTCATTTGAAATATCTTGGCACATTTTAATACATTAAAGGTTCTACATAAACATAAGTTGTTACTTCTGGAGGAGATTGTAGCATCCATGTACTGCACTTAAGCAAATTCTTGCCTGAAAGCTGAAGTTCCTAGTAAACCGCTTACAGAAGTTCCTATCTGAAAATCATTTAACTCAATCCCCTCCCCCCCCAGTTTGTTTGGAATTGAGATGGGAAACTCACTTGGGACTACTGTAAAAAGCTGAAGCAATTCTCCAGTGAATTCGAACTGAAAATCAAAAATCATCATGTGTGGACTTGCATCCCAATTTTTACTTTTCCATTAAAATCCACAGGAGATTGGCATCAGCCGCTCATTCGAATTTGATGTGAATCTCCTACTTGAATGGGTGGGCCATTTAAACAGCTACAGACTTGGGGTAGTCTGCATTGTAAAACCTGGGGTCAGTGGTGGTGCGGTTGTGTAATTTATTTGGGATCATTTTGATCAAAATGGAATATGACCTAGATTTTCATCAAAGCATAAAGTAGATCTGAAATGCTGAAACCAGTTCCGCTGCACCTAGACCTACAGCCTGCATTGAATCTCACATCATTTTGAGTTAATCTGTCCTGTGCTGCATAAATCATAGTAACTGCACAGCGCATCAGGAAATCCAAAATGGGAAAATGCCATTTAGTCCATTTGCTATTCTTCTTCGGAAACCAGTCTGATTTATGGTCTCATGGACTTTTCTTAGTTCCTTTCATCTACTGAGGAAGGTTAATACACATAAGGAGAATTTGGAATGAAGAAAACTACAAAATTCTGTCCTAACCCCAAAGGCAATGAAATCATCTCACCTGATTGACCATGCGACTCAATGTGGATGAACGCAAGTTGTCTGTGGGCTGTTATAAGGAGCAATTGAGAAGCAGAAGGAGGAAAGACGTATGCAGCAAAGTATAACCAGAGAAGATTTCTTCAGGGAGGCAAGGCTAAGGAAAGAATTACAGACTAAGGATAAAGATCTTGGTGGGTTTGCTGGATCAGAGAAGCAATGGGATTTGGCGATAATAAGAATGTAGAATTTGGCAGTTAAAAAGAATTCCAGGCCATCAAGTTTTGGATTTGTTTCAGTTTGTGAATAACAGAGGTTGACATAAAGCATGTTCAAGAAATGTTAGACATATGCTTAGAATAAACATCTAGTTAGCAGTCAGCCTGATATAGGTAAAAGAATAGCTTAAAGCTCAATTTTTCAAGAAACAAACCAGTGAAATGATTATTCTTTGGTGATCCATCAAAGCTGAAAGGGGCCACGAATGGACAGACTCTCTGCCGTAGTAGGAGAGCAATGGACATGCGCTTAAAGCAAATAACCATACTACAAATCTGTGCTAGGCTTTTCATTTAACCTTGCTTAAGTAAGATGCTTGCTGCAATGCATATGTTAATTATTGTGTGAAAACAGAAGTTACTTTACTGAACACTCTATGGTCCAATAGTCTGATAAGAAATGAGACCATTTAGACTCTAGCCATTGTGAACAGCTCGTTAACAGGCCAGTGTGAATAATAAAAGTCCCTGAAAGGTTAGTTGAAGTCTGGGAATGAGGTGAAAGGGAGTTTAACCCTGATAAATGTGAGGTGATTCATTTTGGTAGGACAAATTTAAATGTGGATTACAGGGTCAAAGGTAGGGTTCTGAAGACTGTGGAGGAACAGAGAGATCTTGGGGTCCATATCCACAGATCTCTGAAGGTTGCCACTCAAGTGGATAGAGCTGTGAAGAAGGCATATAGTGTGTTAGCTTTTATTAACAGGGGGTTGGAGTTTAAGAGCTGTGGGGTTATGCTGCAACTGTACAGGACCTTGGTGAGACCGCATTTGGAATATTGCGTGCAGTTCTGGTCACCTCACTATATAAGAAGGATGTGGAAGCGCTGGAAAGAGTGCAGAGGAGATTTACCAGGATGCTGCCTGGTTTGGAGTGTCGGTCTTATGAGGAAAGGTTGAGGGAGCTGGGGCTGTTCTCTCTGGAGCGGAGGAGATTGAGGGGAGACTTAATAGAGGTTTATAAAATGATGAAGGGGATAGATCGAATGAACGTTCAAAGACTATTTCCTCGGGTGGATGGAGCTATTACAAGGGGGCATAACTATAGGGTTCGTGGTGGGAGATATAGGAAGGATATCAGAGGTAGGTTCTTCACGCAGAGAGTGGTTGGGGTGTGGAATGGACTGCCTGCAGTGATAGTGGAGTCAGACACTTTAGGAACATTTAAGCGGTTATTGGATAGGCACATGGAGCACACCAGGATGGTAGGGAGTGGGATAGCTTGATCTTGGTTTCAGATGAAGGTCGGCACAACATCGTGGGCCGAAGGGCCTGTTCTGTGCTGTACTGTTCTAAAAAAAAAACCAGTCATGGGGAATAGCTGACGTTGAGATGAGGAAAGATGATGTAAAGGCCTGGTTGACCAAAGACGGGCCTGATTTTTTGTGCAGAGAAAAATGGTGCTGGAATCTGGAATCCTGTCCCCTGAACCTTTTCCCCTCTATTTTCATTGGGGTGGGTTATGGTTTGCAGATCAATAATTCATTGAGGAAACTGCACATATAAAAGTGTAATCTACCTGTAGAAGTTTCTCTCCCCCACCTACTCCCAATGTTTCTTGCTTTATACCCTTTCCCATGGGTGGACCTGGATACCCAAATGTATCATTGATCCTGCCTTGTTGCTGCTTAAATATATCTTTATTACAGATTGCCCAGTAATACATTACGTTCTTTGTCTAAACCATGGCTGAATTAGGACATTTATGAGTGAAACCATGAGGGGGCGATCTCATGGTGATGGATAGCAGAGGAGAGGGCAACCATGAATATATCAGACAACAGAGGTTACTGAGAATGGGAATTCAATCCTATTGCACCTTTGCTTGTGTACATTATAACAATGGAAAGCGGTTTCATTCTCCAGCTCAAATACAAAAGCTTGGGATGACAGATAAGCCTACTTAAACCCTTTGAGCGTTACAAGAATCTTTCTGCAGGTATCCAGTAAAGAAGATGGGTTTAACACTGAGTTTAGCAGCAGAGTGCTGTGCACAATGCCCTTATCTTTTTTACCGTAGTCACTCAGCAATGGCAGCATTAGGGACAGAAAGAGTCTGCGCTTTAACATTAGGTGCAAAAATGCTCCACAGACATGAACAGAGTGCTGCACTTAATAGCATTACACAGCTGGATTGTTTAAAGAGGTAGACTTTACATGATGGCATTAAAATATCGATTATTTTTAACAAGTTAGAGTCCGATGTTGGCTTTGCGTGCTTTTACTTCTTAAAATGACAAATATCCCCAGTAACTCTGAACTCCCTTACATCACCATAGCAAATTGATGGCAAGGATCTTGAGTAGTGAATGGGAAAATTGCACGAAAAATGGTAATATGATTCACTCTGCTTTGTCACAATTATGCACACTTCATCAGTTCTGACACGGGCGTAATAATACTTAAACTGTTTAATAGCTGAACCTTTTCGACCAAAAAAAATGCGGTCTTAATTTATCTTCATTTGTCTTTCTGTTCTGTCAAGCAAATAACTAAGAAGACTAGGGAGACATTCTGAGCCATTGTGTTTTCATTTACTCCCTATTTTGATGAGAAAGATGAATGACATTTCTGTGGTGGCACATGAACAAATATATCGATACAAATAACATTTGAGCAGCACTTGTCAGGGCTGGGTAAGGAAGGTGAGTGATTTCACCTTGTGTGATTTGGATAGAAGGTGACCAGAATGAGGCTTCAGATTTTATCCAAGGTTGTGAATGTATTTAAATTTGCAAAAAACATAACTGATAAATTGTGACTGTAAAACAACTGGAAAGCGGGCCAAATTACAAACCAGAACTTCTGTTTTGCTAAACACTGTGACCAATTTGAATGCCAATAGTTACCTCATTAGAACAGTTGGGTAATTTTCTGTAAAAAAAAAACTTACTATGGTGTAATGAATTTGGGCACAGCATATGTGAAAATTACAACTTCCTGATACAAGATGATATAATTTATCTGGAACTTTTATTTTCTGTAAAGTTTTTTCAGCCCTGCTATAATTATAGCTCATTGTTTCCAACAGACGTTGTACAATTCCAAACATTACAGATTACCCTGGCACACACTCACTGACTGGAGAATACTGTTTGTGTGCTCGGGCTGATTTCACCAGACAGAGCTGGGTTTTATCACGGAAAGAGCCTGTGTAAATACTAGCTGTGGTTTTACTCTAAAGATAACGCAGTAAATGTGAAACCGATGAAAGTCCAAAGGTTCTTTATAGCATGCAAAGGTTACTCGCACCCCTGCAGCATTTTCAGTTGTACTGGCTGCACTCCTCAGAATTTCCATTTTTTCCCCCCAGGTATTTTTAACAAAATCCTGAGTATATAAAATGTTCGCAATCCACAATTATGCATTATTTTTGTCAGACCAATTCTTCTTCTGTTTTGTTGCAAATACTGTCATCAAGTCAAACAGGATTCTTGGGTAGGGGCTCGAAGGGAAGGAGGCGAAGAGGAGGAAGGAAAATTGGGCTGTGAAAAATGTTAAAAGGGAAGAGGGACAAAGTTTAAGTTTATTGATTAGTGTCACAAGTAGGCTTACATTAACACTGCAATGAAGTTATTGTGAAAATCCCCTAGTCGCCACAATCTGGCACCTGTTTGGGTACACTGAGGGAGAATTTAGCATGGCCAATGCATCTTACCAGCACATCTTTCGGACTGTGGGAGGAAACCGGAGCACCTGGAGGAAACCCATGCAGATACTGGGAGAACGTGCAGTCACAGACAGTGACCCAAGCTGGGAATTGAACCCAGGTCCCTGGCACTGAGGCTGCTGTGCTAACCACCGTGCTGTCCACACTCAGTGAGAAATGGGAGTGGATAACAGAGATGACTAAGAGGGGAGTAGAAGAAATGAGATGGGGGTGGTGACACAAAGCAGGTCAGGGGAATGCTAATATGGGATGAGAAGGAAGGAAAAAGTAGTGAGGGGTTTACCTTATCAGGAGAACATTTGTTGGCAAAGTACCTCAGCAGTTGGATGGTTGGCAAAGTTCCTTGCAGAGTGTGAAGTGGAAACTTATCTTGGGGACTTTGGAGAAAGCAGCTCAGCAAGAAGAAACTCATAATTTAAGGATGCCCCAGTTCTTCCACACTGAGTCTTTTTTTAAAGAAGAAAACGAGGGCGACACTTATCTTTACTGTTCAGACTAATCAATGAACATTTAGCAAGTTTTCCAAAGCAAAATCAATATAGTACAGAGGCCAGAAATCTGAAATAAAAAGAGAAATGCTCAACAGGTCTGGCAGAATCCATTTCTCGATTCTTTCATGGGATATGGGTGTCGCTGGCAAAGCCAGTCTGTCTTGCCCATCCCTAATTGGCTGGTAGGCCGTTTCAGAGTGCAGTTAAGAGTTAACCACGATGCTGTGGATCTGGAGTCACATGTAGGCCAGACTGAATGAATAATTATGGCAATTTTCCTTCCCTAAAGGACATAGGACATTTTTTCAACAATGGTTTCATGGTCACACTTTCTGAAACTAGGCACGGTGGCACAGTGGTTAGCACTGCTGCCTCACAGCGCCAGGGACCTGGGTTCGATTCCTGGCTTGGGTCACTGTCGGTGTGGAGTCTGCATGTTCTCCCCGTGTCTGCGTGGGTTTCCTCAGGGTGCTCTGGTTTCCTCCCACAGTATGAAAGATGTGCTGGTTAGGTGCATTGACCTGAACAGGAGCCGGAGTGTGGCGACTGGGGGATTTTCACAGTAACTTCATTGCAGTGTTTAATGTAAACCTTACCTGTGACTAATAAATAAACTTTAACTTACTTAAATTCCACCAGCTGCCATGGGGATTTGAACCCGTGTCCCCAGAGCATTAATCTGGTTTACAAATCCAGTGACATTACCACTAAATCTGTGGAGAGAGAAATGCGAGTTAACATTTCCGGTTGATGATCTTGCTTCAGAAACAGGTCTCCAGATTTGTTTCTGTGATGAGGACTTGATTCCTTTGCATAATCTTTCATGAAGTAGAACTGAATAGCAATAGGGAATCGAGTCTATTCCCAACTGATCCCCCCCCCCCCCCCCCCCCCCCCCCCACTCCCACCCCACCAACTCCCTTCATCCCTGCTGTTGTCTGCACTTTCCCCAGTGACATGCAAATGTTGGTGGAAAAGAAAAGGAGTAGAACATGGGCCCCCATCAGTACGAGGTACCCTGCTCACTTATTTGTGCAGGCCATTGTTTTGCTGAGGCCTACAAAACTGAGACTTTGCTGATTTTTGAGGCTCTCTAATCTGTTTTCATGCCCACAACCTCTTTTAATTCTGCAGTGGAGGTGGTTACAGCTGCTCTTGAGGCATATTAGATGCACACTGCTGGACTACAAGTCAGTGAATTTCTAATGATGCACAAATATATGTAACTGAGAAAAGAACATGATTATAATCAACTAAACATTTAATTTTAATACAGGACTTCCAGTTCCTTTTGTTGTTTACCAGGATGTTACTTGATGTTGGAAGGTACTTCACACTGGAAAATAAACAGGAAGATGTTTAAAGTTTGCTCTAAAGAGGGTAATGATTGCAGTGCAATTTTGCAGGTGGGAATACCATTTGTTTCGGTTATTTATTATGGACAGTTGGTTTATACAGGAGAAGATGCACTCCTCCAGACCACATACAGCCCAGGTTACAGAGCTAACATTGATCAAAAGGGGTCTGACAACTAACTCAAGTGGGGGGGTGGGGGGGGGGGGGGGTGACTCTGTCTGCCTGTGTTTGGAGGAGGTATCATTTTGTGAATTTTAAGTGCTCTTTTCCAGTGGTATCTGAGAGTTCTGTTGATTTTAAACAAAACAACTAAAATAATTAATGAGGTCTGATCTTCATGAACATTGGAGCAGCAGACATAAAACATGACTGGATTGAGGTATTTGGCCTCTGTCTGTCCATGTGCTGGATAAGCACAGGAAGAGTTTTGGAACAGGAGAGGGGAAATGTCTTTGCACAAAGTGCTGTGATGGAGTGGAATTCACTTCCAGGATGAGTGGTTGAGGCAGAATTGTCAAAATTGGGGTTAGATTGGAAAAGTGAATGAAGGAAAAAGAGATGATGTGGGAACAGAAGTGTTCAGCACGATTTATTCACGTAGAGGGTAAATAGGGGCACAAACCCGTTCGCCTGAATGGCCTGTTTCAGTGTTAACATCTGTGCGTTGATGCTGGAAGTGCAGTGTACCTACACAGGCCTCAAAGACTTGATTTTGATGGTCAGATTGCACAAACTTGCAGAGCTTGACGGGTGCATTGGACTGACTGGATTCCTTTACCAGGAGCTGATGTGAACTTGATGGACAGAATGGCCACCTCTTTACTTGGAAGTAGGAAATTCTCTGACAGCCCTATATACCTATGTGTCGGAACGGCAATGCCCCTAACTGTCTTGTTTAAGTGCAATCACTGGGCCTGCAACTAAAGCAGGGGCAGGTGACTTGCATCTTGCCTGGGGAATGTGTCTGTCTGTGTGGGTTTCCTCCGGGTGCTCCGGTTTCCTCCCGCAGTCTAAAGATGTGCAGGTTAGGTGGATGCAGGTTAGGTGGATTGGCCATGCTAAATGTGTGGGATTACGGGGATGGGGCTGGATGGGGTGAGGGTGGGCAAGGTTCTGTTTCGGAGAGTCAGTGCAGACTCGATGGGCTGAATAGCCTGCTTCTGCACTGTGGCGATTCTATGGTTCTCTGGGAAAGCCCTGGACCCAGGACAACATAGGAGGCTCAGAATCATGAGTCATTAACATCTGGCAATTTTTCTTTTTTTCAAATTTCTTGGATTTCCCTGAGCACAGGTTGAGTAACTCCAGTAGGTCTAGACACAGTCTCTGTACATTAATGGGAGAGGCACTTGTGTTGTTTCTCCTAATTTTTCTACTGTTCTTCTGGCGCACAAAAGGAGGCGACCACAAATTTTCCACCTAGTCAGCATCAGACCGTCTGAAGTTTCCTCCTTTCAGCAAAAGCAGGTAGCAATTCGCTGGCCATTTCATTCCCACTTGTAAGGGAGAGGGGGTGCGACCAGAGCATTTACAAGATCTGCTCTACTAAACTTGGCATTTTGAGACCTTGCTAAGAGTTTTAACAACACCAGGTTAAAGTCCAACAAGCTTATTTGGTAGCAAACACCATTAGCTTTCGGAGCGCTGCTCCTTTGTCAGATGGAGTGGAAATGTGCTCTCAAACAGGGCACAGAGACACAGAAATCAAGTTACAGAACTTGACAGACCTTGACAGACATAGCACATCTTGGACATCAGGAAATGTCCAAAAGAAAAAGAGCAATAAAACTCAGGAAATGACTGGTACTGGTCTGAACTGGTTTTGAATACCTTAAAATGGGACATCAGTTCCAGTCCAATACTAGTCATTTCCATACTTCTCTGGGTGTTTCCTTCTGGGTCGGCAGAATGGGGATAGGAGCATTGACCCCAGTGTCTCCTTCAGTGAGTTTCTGGCTTGTCTCTAACTCACAGTGGCTAGGACTAGCCTCCCTTGAAATCTCTGGACTTGTCCTCCAATCTGGTTCTTGAGAAAATCTGTGCTCTGATGGACTTGAAGAGTTTTATGGTGCAGCACAGGGCATTATAACATTTACAATATCCTTTTTCCTGCGGAGAAGTAGTAGTTGAACTGAACAGTGTAATGTGATGTGTACAAACACCCACCCAGAAAAGATTGCTTAATGATCCTGTCAGTTGTGATGATACCATAGAATCCCTGCAGTGCCATTCAGCCCATCGAGTCTGCACTGACTCTGAAAGAGCATCTTACCCAGGCTCACTCCCCTTGTCCTATCTATCCCTGTAACTCTGTGCATTTACCATGGTGAATCCACCTAACCCGCACATCTTTGGACTGATTAATGTTTTAAGGCTGTCTTCAGGGTAAATAGGAAATAGAGTTGTGTTTTACACTTTCTATAGATCTGCTGCTGTATGTAGGTCTGTGTGCAAGTATATATAGCATGACTGTCCCATCCTGTTGTGTATAACAAGATTCCATGGTTTCCATCCACATTGATTTTGAATCCCACTGGAAAGTGTTGAAAAAAAAACCTTTAACCCAAGTGCGTAAAATTTTTATGTCAGTAACATTGTTTGAATTTTTTTTCAGTCTTAAGATTTGCAGCTCAAATTTGATCTGTTTCTGGGTCCTACAGAAATGTCCATGTTGCCATTGCCTTGCTTAAGAGAACATCCACACAAATTTCATTGCTCACCCTCAGGAATTCTCGCTGGCATAATAGGATTCGCACAAAGGAATTTGTATAAGTGTTTTGTTAATACCAGCCATGGTTATCGGATTGAAGCCCAATTATTGTGCCCACATGTTTGACTCACTTTAATTTGTACATAACCAACCCATATAAAATGTGATTGATTCTCTAAACATTATCCACTGCACACCAACAGACAGAGCATCTCTCAAATGAGAGAAAAGCCTCCTGATTACACAATGACAATGAACAGACACACACTCCCTTCCTTTGAGAAATGTGGTGCATTACAATCTGGACTCACATACCAACAGGGTTGTCAATCAAGTTAAGTCAAACAATATTAAACAAACTGGGCAAGCACATTACTGAAATGACCCTTCTGAATGTGCTCAGAAGAAAAAGAGTTTGCTAATTGGGTGGAAGTGTGTGCAAACACGGAGAGCACGAACAGTAATAAGTAGCTTTAGTCTTCTGGCGACGTCTGCTAATACTCTAGGCCCTCATTGCAGTTGGGGCCCTTTTTTCAATTTCCTTCCATCCTTTTGCTGTAGGTAGTATGGCTCCATGGATGCTTGCTGCTCCCTGTTGTCCCTTTCAAATGTCTGTTTACTTTGCCTTAAACTAGAGAGTAAATGTTAACTCACTATACAATCATGAGGGGGCATCAGAGTCAAATCGAATCCTGCCCGTACCCAATATGCTTGTGCGTATCTTGCAGCAGTGACAATTTGGCTTTTAATTCATCTTCACAGTGAAGTAGCAGTTTCATCAAATTAAAGGAGGTCATTATCTTCAGAAATATTTTTGGCTTACAAGCTGAAACTTAAAATAACTGAACTGTCCATCACTGACAGCACGCAGAGTGCTGCTGGGGTGTTGATCCAAAGGCTGAGCTTTTGGGATTATTTTGATGCATTCAAATAGCGTGACCTCCAAGTAGCTTCTGTCTGTAGACTCAATGCCTCACACTGTTCAGACTACGATGGTTGAACCCTGTAGGACAGTTACTACCGCCTGCTGTTGTAATCATCATAGGTAGAGCGGCAGTAAAGCAAACAGGGCTGTGCTGCTGTATTATCCACCTCTGTGCCTGACCTAAATCTAATGCCACTGAAACCATTGTACTTTCCATTGTCATCTCTGGGCATTCGAACGCCTTCCGTGTTGGCCTCAAATTCACCATAAACTCCAACTTGTTTGAAACTCTGCTACATATATTCTGTCTCCCTTAGCCCTGTCTTGCTCACCAGAACTGATTGACCCAATATTCACCCCCTCACCTAACAACCCTGTTTTGCATACTTTGCAGTCCAAAGATGTGTGGGTTAGGTTGATTGGCTATGCTAAATTGACCCTAGTGTCAGGGGGATTAGCAGGGTAAATATGTGGGGTTACGGGAATGGGGCCTGGGTGGGATTGTGGTCGGTGCAGGTTCGATGGGCCGAATGGCCTCCTACTGTAGGGATTCTATGACCTACATTGGTTCCTCCCACCTGAATGCACAAAATTTAAAATTCACATCCTCAGCTTTAAATTCCTCCCAATGCTCATTTCTTCCTGTCCCTGTTACCCACACTAGTCCTTTATCAACATTCCCTTTCCCAAGCATTTGCCTGGCATGAATGTTCCCTCTCACTTCATCCCACTGATTATCTGGCTTCTATTTTTCAGAACCTCCTTCCTAATTCTTTCCACCTCTGTCTTTTCCTTTAAAACCTGTTTAAAACACATCTCCTTAGCCAGACCACTCCAGATGGGAGAGGCTTTCCTGTCTGTCTGTCCTTGCACTGATCTATGAACTGCTTTGGGACATTGATTTCTGCATTAAAAACATTATATGTGAATTAAGCCTATTGTTGAACTCTTCTGGCATCTGTGCCCCCTTTAAAGTACTCCATAGTTTGGCTTAATCGCTTTCATTGTGAACAGTTACGCTGCACAGAGATCAAATCACTTCCCCATCCCCGCAGTTTATGGGGAGTTTTATTGTCTGGGTTGCGGTATGATAATTTCTCTGCAGGGAGTTGCTGCTTTCCCAAAGTAATTGATATTGGAACAACTGCAATTAATCAAATTGTACAGCAGCAAAATGATGGCAGAGGTAAAACTGGGGAATCTAATATCTTGAGTGTTCCCTAATAATTAGATTTTTTTCATCAGGAAGGCAAGTTCACTCTAGTTACAGTTATTCACTGAAATGATAATGCAAAAAGTAAATTAGACTCTCTCCAAATCTTGGCCTCATTTATTCTAAAGCTCCATTTGTTCCAGACAGTTTAAAAAAAAAATTAAAATCCAAGGAAGCATGGGCACAGTCCTCTACTTCCGCTTTTTAATTTGTCCCTCCATGTCCCTCAGAATTGTACATTACACTGGGGGTGATACAGGACGTTACATGAAGACATTTTCACTTTGGTGTTTTCACTTCAAATGCACTGGTGGATAGACGTTATTATCAGACATTTCTGATGGGGAACTTTGTCCAGAAGGAACGCAAATTGGAAATCCGGGCATGTGCGGAGCACTCACTTCCAATCATGTGTAGCGATGCGTGAATTTTCAATATATCTTCCTGCCAAGCAAGGCTGTCTGCTGGGAGTGCACAGTTGGAAAATTATTCTTTTAGCTGTGACGTTTAGGTCTATACAATTGGCTTATTATATAAAACATGAGGACCTGGAAATCCCTATGACAGCCTCCTGATTTGAATTTCCTCCCATCTCCTGACCACCTTCTTGGCGCCAGCCAGAATCATGGAATTATGGTTATTAACATTTTTTTCAGCAATCTGCTTATTTTGAGATGGGATATTCAAGCGGCGCTTTGTGATGTAAGTAGGTAAAATAGTAAAATTGCCATATTCCCAGATGACCTTTGAGGAGGAGAGCTGACTGGTGGTGATTTAACCTGAGGATCACCACCACCTCGGGCAAAGTTGAGAAGGCGGGCCTTGATGAGTAACCTCGTCCGGTATGGAAATTGAACCCATGCTGTTGGCACCACTCTACATCACAAACCAGCTAACTGACCCCCAAACACCTCACACAATATAAGTAGGGTTGCTGTGCTGGTTGAAGATTCTAAATGTAAACAACGTAGATTAGTGGTTGACACCACTTGAATGGCAATGCGACCTGATCTACAATCCGTCGCTGTGTGGAACCTGACATCATGCAGAGTCTGACTTCTCTACCGCTTTGCTCCATCTCCCGGTTGTTCTGTAGGCTTGGAGGCCCTGCCAGTGTTGGAGCACCCCCTGTCAATTCCTGTTTGCCGCCTTTGTGGCCACCAATTCCTGTCTGCCCTCCCTACCCACTAGCCCAGCCACATCGACAGGATGAGGCGAATAATCCAGGAGCTGCCCAAAATGCTGCCAAAAACACTTTGTGCTTTCATGAGATGTGGGTGTCACTGGCAAGGTCAGCATTTGTTTCCCACCTCTAATTGTCCTTGACCACAGCCCTTTCGCATTGCTGTGGGTCTGGAGTCTGATGATGGTTGTTATGGTCACCATCACAGAGACTAGCCTTACATTCTGGATTTATTAATTGAATTTAAATTCCATCCGCTGCCCTGGTGGGATTTGAACCCATGTCCCCAGAACATTAGCCTGGGCCTCTGGATTATTAGTGCGGCGTCATTACCATTACACCACCATCACACCATCAAAGAAAAAGTTCAAAAATTTAACTTGCTTGTAATCACTGGTACCAACTCTTTAAATAACTCTGCTGCAGGGCCAATCCTGCAGCTTCACACTTGTCCTTTCTTGAATAAATAGCGTAGATGCTGCCTGGACATTTGTTGTCCAAATTTGGGATTGTGGCATCATATCAGCCACTTGGACAGTGTGGCACCCTTGAAGGGTCAGTGGGAGAGGTGAACAAAATGTTGGCTTTGCAGAGTGTTTTAAAGGAGGAAAAAGGTGAGAGAAGCCAAAAGGTTCAGGAGGAAATTCCTCCAAGCAATCTCCCATCTTCCCAGCTGTTCTGCTGCTGGCTGGAACCTGCTGAAAACCTATTGGGGATGGGGTGGGTGGGAATCCAGATCCCTCTGAAACTAGTTAACTCACTTGAATGCAGATAGTTTTCTTTAAAGATGATTTTTATGACTGGTACACAGTTCTACCCCTGATGACAGTTCTCTCAAATAGAAATCTGGAGATTTCTAGAAACCCATGGGTACCACAGAAACACAATTTTTAGGTTTGCAAATTGCCACCGGGCCATACTTTGCCACGGGATTCAATTTTTGCTTTGAAAGAGTAAGGAACAGAAAATGAGAGGAGCATCCAAGACAATTGCAGATTTATGTCTGTGCTGCTCTTCCCCACACCGCAAATTTACCATGGAATTGATGTAACAGTAAACTGTCTGTCCAAGCACTGTCATACATTAAAACCCTCTGGCTTTCTCCAGAAAAATCATTTGATTAGAAATCATCTTCCTTGATTATTAACTGTTACAAAGCCCCAAACTTGGTTGTAAAGTGCTGATAGCCCACTGTAAGCTGTCCATGGTGTGATATTCCTAAATCAGAAGCATTCAGTTAGCAGACAGATAATTCATTAATAAAAAAATGTTGATGGAGCAACGTGGGCTGTGTTTCCTTGAATTCTGTTTTTTTAAAAACCACTGGTGATTACCATACTACAGGCCACACAATGCAAAAAACCGATCAGTTGCTAACCGACAATGCTGTTTAGTGTTAGTTGGCTCTGATAACAGCATATCTTAATACTAAAAATATTACATATGCTGGAATTCTCCGGCCATTCACGCCCTGCCGCCGCTACCAGCGGGAATGGAGAATTTGGCACTCAGCCGCATCTCCATTCACTGCAGCGGGAGCAGAGAATCCCAGCTGCAGGTGAGGTCGGAGAATCCGGCCCTACTTTTATCAACAGAGAGATAGTTGAATTTCTATTCTACTGTATGTGGTGGGAGAATTCCACCAGCTCCCCATGGGGTCTCAACCTTCACTCAAGAATGAATGGCTATGTTCAAATTATATGCTGATGATGTATGCACATCAAGGGATGTATTTCCTATCATCAGTGCCATTGTATCCACAGCTTCAAGTAGAACATATGCCTGGATGTTTTTCACAGTTCTCATGAACAAAGTTCATGTGCTCGGAGAGAAGTAGGCCTTTAACCTATTGTGCCATTCAGTTAGATTAAGGCTGATCTGTATCTCAACTCCTTTTACTTGCATGTTTCATATTCCTTCATACTCGGCTCCCAAAAACAATCATCGTCTAGAAAATTTAAATTGGCACTGCATGCACACGCGTCACTGAAATTTGACAGCTTGGCTGAGAAAGTTTACTAAAACTGACTCTGAATATGTTGGGAGTTTATAAGTCAGTGTTTCAGCCTGGGAACTTGTTGTTGACATTAGAAAATACCTTGAGTTATGTGGTGGTGTTTTATGACATCAGAAGAGGGCTATCGTATTACTATCATGTAGTTCGCTGGTGGCTATTCAGTTCACATACATATGCAGAAACTTGTTCCATTATTTCCTGTTGAAGTAAGATGACACAATACCTACCTTAGAAAATGTTAAAAGATTACTAGAGAAGGAACTTGGATGACATTAAGATCGAGGTTTATAAAGTCATCTAATCCAGAGATTGTGTTATACTTTTGTGATTTTAAGTGGCTATTTTTATTTCTAATAAACAACCTTGTTTTCCAACTGAGCATTTAAATTTAAATTGGAATTAACTGAGTAGGTGTGGCTCACACCTGGAATAATAAGAGAACAGGCGTGATCTAATACATGACAAAGGAACAACATTGTAACGAGCAAATGAAATATTATATATGAACATACATTTGCAGACACTTGTTCCATTATTTCCTTCAAATAAAAATAGGAAATGTTCTAAATCGTCATCTGTTCTGGTTAAGCCTTTGAATAGGGGTGCAGCAATTAGCCTTCTACATCCCTGGAATAAGATGAGAAAAATAGACTAGATTGCCTGGACTTCTGGATCAGTGTTAAGCAAAGCTTACTGGCTTTGGGACTGTAAATATTGGGGTTGGATAAGATTGCACCTCAATGTGCTGCCGCTATGATGGAATAGTCTGCAGGTATTCATTGTCAAAGCATAAACAACAATAGTGTCCACTTGGGCACTGTGGTAAAGGGTGACCGGCTCCCATTGAACCATACTTCGAAAAGAAGTTACTGATTTCAGACAAAGCAACTGAAACTGGGACTGTACCGATTAGCTGAAGAGGATGCGGAAGAGCTGCTATTGGAGGTCAGGTGAGAGTGACTGCCATTGACATCAAGGCAGCATTTCAATTAGTGTGACATCAAGGAGCCCGAGCAAAACTGGAATCAGAGGGAAAACCTCTGCTCGATGGAGTCATTCCTAGCACAAAAGGAAGGTGGCTGTGATTGTTGCAGGAAAAATCGTCTCAGTTCCAGGCCATCATTGCTAGAGTTCCCCATTGTAATACTTTCGACCCAACCATCTTCAGCTGCTTCGTCAGTTACCGTTCTTCCATTAGTCAGTCAGAAATGGGGATGTTTGCTATTAATTGCACAATACGCAGCACCATCTGCAACTCTTCAGACATTAAAGCAGTCCATTTGCAAATTTAGCAAGACCTGGGCAATATCTAGGCTTGGGTTGACAAGTGGCAAGTAATATTCACGCCACAGAAGAGCCAAGGGAATGACCATCTCCAACAAGAGAGAATCTAACCATTGCCCCTTGACATTCAATGGCATTACCAATGCTGAATCCCACATGATCAACATCCTGGGGGTTGCCATTGATCAGAAACTGAACTGGACTAGCCATATAAATATTGTGGCTACCAGAGCAAGTCAGAGGCTTGGAATTCTGTGGTGTGTAATTCACTTCCTGATTGCCCAAAGCTTGTCCACAATCTACAAGGCACAAATCAGTGTGGTGAATGCTTTCCACTTGCCTGGATGAGTGCAACTCCAACAACATACCATCCTTGATACCATACAGGACAAAGCAGTTCACTTGATTGGTATCCCATCCACAAACATTAACTCCCTCCACCCCCACCAAGGCTCTTTAGATGGCATCGTTCAAACCCACGATTGCTACGAACAAGAAGGACAAGTGCAACAGACACATGGGAACGCCACCGCCTGGAAATTCCCCTCCAAGCCACACATCAGGCAACTCACTACCACCTTCTGAAGGCCAATTATGGATGGACAATAAATGCTGGCTTCATCCCCATCCCATAAATGAATTTTTTATAAAGAATATTCAGAAGGAAACTGCACTTCAGTAGTTGACAGTTTTTATACCTTTAATTCCATTATCAAACACAGATGGTATGAATATTATGAGAAAAAAGTCAGGGATGGGAATTAGGCCAAAATACTGGAGGGTGGTAAATAACATAAATATCTCAGCTTTTGGCCCCCTAGTTTTAGCTTGGCTGTGGATAAACCAAGCTGTCCTGTCAAATTGCCTCCTTTCCACAGGAAAGCTGCTCCTTGCAAATAGAGCATTTGTTATTTACTTTTGTTCATGGAAACTCACTTTGGGTGGAGGTGAGGCAAACGTAAAAATGTGAGTATAGATAGAAATGCGTGCAGAAAAAAGACAATTTTGAATCTGGTCCAAATATGGAAAAAAAGTAAAAGGATACATTTCTAAAGACACTAAGACCTCGCTCAATATTTCAACAAAATATATATCCTCCTGACTAATTTCTAAAATTTTAAGAACTGGACAAAGACATTACAAGACTGAACCTATGAAGTGCATGATAAAATAAGACTGAGTCAGCACGGCTTTGTCAAGGGGGGGTCATGTCTGACAAATCTGTTGGAGTTCTTTGAGGAGGTAACAAGGAAGTTAGATAAAGGAGAACCAGTGGACGTGATTTATTTAGATTTCCAGAAGGCCTTTGACAAGGTGCCACAGAGGAAACTGTTAAATAAGTTAAGTGCCCATGGTGTTAAGGGTAAGATCCTGGCATGGATAGAGGATTGGCTGACTGGCAGAAGGCAGAGAGTGGGGACAAAGGTGTCTTTTTCAGGATGGCAGCCGGTGACTAGTGGTGTGCCTCAGGGGTCAGTGCTGGGATCACAGCTTTTCACAACATGCATTAACGATTTGGAGGAAGGAACTGAAGGCACTGTTGCTAAGTTTGCAGATGGTACAAAAGGTATGTAGAGGGACAGGTAGTATTGAGGAAGCAGGGGGCCTGCAGAAGGACTTGGACAGGTTCGGAGAGTGGGCAAAGAAGTGGAAAAGTGTGAGGTTATGTACTTTAGAAGGAGGAATGGAGGTATAGACTATTTCCTAAATGGAGAAATGCTTAGGAAATCAGAAACACAAAGGGACTTGGGAGTCATTGTCCAAGATTCTCTTAAGGTTAACGTGCAGGTTCAGTTGGCAGTTAAGGCAAATGCAATGTTAGCATTTATGTCGAGAGGGCGAGAACACAAAAGCAGGGATGTACTTCTGAGGCTGTATAATGCTCTGGTCAGACCCCATTTGGAGTATTGTGAGGAGTCTTGGGTCCCATATCTAAGGAAGGATGTGCTGGCCTTGGAAAGGGTCCCTGGAATGAAGAGCTTGTCATATGAGGAACGGTTGAGGACTCTGGGTCTGTACACGTTGGAGTTTAGAAGATTGAGGGGGGATCTTATTGAAACCTACAGGATACTGCGAGGCCTGGATAGAGTGGACGTGGAAAAGATGTTTTCACTAGTAGGAGAAACTAGGACAGAGGGCACAACCTCAGGCTAAAGGGACGATCTTTTAAAACAGATGAGGAGGAATTTCTTCAGCCAGAGAGTGGTGAATCTGTGGAACTCTTTGCCACAGAAGGTTGTGGAGGCCAGGTTATTGAGTGTCTTTAAGACAGAGGTAGATAGGTTCTTGATTAATAAGAGGGTCAGAGGTTATGGGGATGAGAAAAAAAACAGCCATGATTGAATGGTGGAGCAAACTCGATGGGCCAAGTGGCCTAATTCTGCTCCTGTTTCTTATGGCCTTATTGTGCCTGTAACCCTGAACCAAAATAACTTTGACAGTATCAGGGAAACTGACATTTTGTTATCTCTGAAGATACACCAACAACCCTGTGGGTTGCTGCGACCAAATTTAAAGGGAATGTTACAAAAACCATCTATGTTTCATAAGCCATTTACAACATGCACTGCAGGAACTCACCAAGGCTCTTAGACTACACCTTCCAAACCCATGACCGCCACCATCGAGAAGGACAAGGACAGCAGATGCATGGGAATGACACCACCGAGAGGTTTCTCTCCAAACCACTCATCTTCTAGACTTGGAAATATATCACTGCTCCTTCACTGTCACTAGGTCAAAATCCTGGAACTCCCTCCCTAACTGCACTGTGTGTACCTACACCACACTGACTGCAGCAGACACATAGGCCTGGTCACCAGAGAATCGTCGTCTGCTCGGACAAAGGACCTCGTAACCTTCCTTTGAAATTCTTGCTGGTTTGAATATTAGCAACTTCAGGAACCCAGACAAAGGAATATACAATCTTTGCCAAATCCAAAGTGGAGAGGTGCGAGTCATGCGACATGACCCCTTCCCTGATTGGGAGATCCAATTATTCTGTCTTTTTTGGACTGCAAGGCAGACGATCATCTTCCATTTAGCAAGTAGCAACTCAGAAAAAAAGCTCTGCCCAGGTTTAAATGCCTGGCCCCCATCTACACTTTCTCCTGGGATGTTTGAACTTGGGCAGTACGGTGACACAGTGGTGAGCACTGCTGCCTCACAGTGACAGGCTCCCGGTTCGATTCCCGGCTTGGGTCGCTGTCTATGCAGAGTCTGTACGTTCTCCCCATGTCTACATAGGTTCCCTCTGGATGCTCTGGTTTCCTCCCAATCCAAAAGACATGCTGGTTCGGGTGCATTGGCCATGCCAAATTCTCCCTCAGTATACCCGAACAGATGCTGGAGTGTGATGACTTGGGGGATTTTCACAGTAACTTCATTGCAGTGTTAATGTAAGCCTACTGTGACACCAATAAATAAACTTTAAATTATAAACAATACCATTACCTGCAAGACTAGTTAGTTCATCTTTGCATGCCTTTCTCGTCATGGAAGCCACTTTTACTGGAAAAATGAACTATGCAGCACAGGTTTTTAATCTTGCTGATCTCTGAATGAATGCACCATTGAACTTTGGACTCATGGGAAACAATTTCTTGCTCCATGGTCTTTGCCCTGTAGATATTTCTTTTCCTATCCCTCTTTTATTGTATTAATGCACCCGAGGAGAGGGAGCGGGGGGCTACGTATTGGCACCTCCTCCCACTTTGAGTGTGCACAGTAAGTAGTCTCACAATACCAGGTTAAAGTCCAACAAGTTTATTTGGTAACACGAGCTTTCGGAGTGCTGCCCATTCATCAGGTGAGGGGGCAGCGCTCCGAAAGTTCGTTATTCCAAATAAACCTGTTGGACTTTAACCTGGTGTTGTGAGACTTCTTATTGTGCCACCCCAATCCAACGCCGGCATCTCCACATCATGAATTTGAGTGTGTGCAAATAAACTAATCCTGTGAGTTTATCCTATCTTGAGTTTGCTGTTGGATTATTAATAAAAATTGGATCGCACCAAAACTGAGATGTTGGAAACTAACACCATTCTCCATGAAGGGAGAAATCAAAATACCTTTCCTTATATGGATGGGTGATGCGAGGAGAGATAAGGGTGGTTTAAATTAAATTCCTTCCTGTTTGTAACAATTTCTTAAGAATCCCAGTACTCTTTACAGCCAACTCATTACATTTTTTAAAGATGTTAGCCCAGACCTTCCAGTCTAGGATCACTGGAATCCAGCCAACTGACCCAAGTGGATGCATGGACCCACAGAAGTCCCGGTGCACTGATTTCCAATGGGGATTTCCCAGGAAGTTTGAACTTTTGACAAGTGATTTCCCTGCTCCCAAGCATCCTCTGTGAATGCCGCTGATTTTGGGTTAGAGTCAGAGACTTCAGACAATTCCAAAATACTTGCCTGGACAGTTACCCAGAAAATGTGAAACATAAAATTCTAAGTCTAACTCCTGGGTAAATACACTACATGACCACTTCCACCCCCAAATTACTTTCACTGACCAGCCTGACTACCCCTGACCCAACCCGACGACCCACCCTCCCAACCAGACCAGTCTACTACTGACCTGACTACCCCACCATACCTAACTGCTCACCTGCTGCCCTACCACCGCACACTCACCCCCTTCACTAACATTTATCTAGTCAGCCCTTTATTGGCATTCACTCTAGACTGTACAGATCCTCAGAACCCTCATTCCAAGATAGTTGCAGTGAATGTAGCTGGGACAAAATTCAACACCGTTCTTTATTGTTTTAACTCCAGTCACAACAACTTAGTGTGGTGTGGCATTTAAAAATAACCATGGGAAACTGGCCCCGATGCTAACTGCAAGCTTAGAAGGGAGCAAGGGGAATGATTTGTGGTCGGGAAGCATGCTCCCTATACAGCTCCAATTGGTTGGCTTTCCGCTGGGCAGCCGCTAATTGGCTGCAACATGCTTTGTTCAGCGTACATAAAGGGTGGAGGTGGGACTTGGTAGACTCTGTATTTTCATATTAGCCTCCTGCACCCTGCTGCAAAATGTAAAATTCACCCCTTCATATCAATATCAGTTGCCACGACTTCCTGATGTTGTGAAAGGAGTTGCATAAATGGAAATTATTCTTCTCATGCCGCCTTTAGGCTCTGTCACTTAAATAGATCTTAACGTGATTTCAAAAAAGTACGTTCCTGTGGTCCCTTCTGAGGTCCATTGCCATCCTGTGATTTCATTCCCCCCCCCACCTCCCTCCTTTCCTTCTACTAACAGTTGTTCTGATACTAAAGCACATTTCCTAACTCATAACTGACCAGAGTCCTTATTAGGAAATCTATCTGTCTTTATTTGGGCTAATACAGGGAATAGTCATTGCCACTTGGGCACAAGGCATCAAACATTTGTCTGACTGGTTTCACTCTGTGATCTTTCTCAGAAGAGGGGTGCTGGAGAAAATCTGAAGGCAATTTGGAGGATGACAAAAATGACTTGAATCGAATGAATTATGGTGAGACTTTATGAAGACTTGTATTCAGGTCTGAACACTGTTTTATAGCTGGAGTTGGCACATCTGGAAAACTTCACATGGCCTTCTCTTGAAAGAAAGGAGATGTATAATTCACTCCTCACTTAACCATCTGTCCAGTTACACCGTCCACCTCCCACAGTTTGCAAACTGTAGAGTGAATTCCATACTGTATCATATCACTGTCAACATCAAGCCAAATAAAATCTCCCTGATGTTCAGTATTAATAACCAGCATCTCAGCTGCACTTTATAATGATGGGAAAATAAAATGGATAATCAGTGTAAACTGTTAAACAAAGAATAAAAATTGATGTGGCTGCTGGAAACCTCTCTGTAGACTCATTATCAACTCGAATGGCATCTGTTCTTGGTCAGCCTGGGCCATAGCTTTTCAGTGAATGAAGATGTGCAGAAATTGGAGGTAGAAATTGAAGTTTCATAGAAACATAGAAAATAGGAGGAGGCTATTCGGCCCTTAGAGCCTGCTCCGCCATTCGTTTTGATCATGGCTGATCATCAAATTCAATATCCTGATCCTGTCTTCCCCACACCCCCCCAATATCCCTTGATCCCTTTAGCCCCAAGAGCTATATGTGTAGAAACATTAAACTTTCAACTTGAAAGAAGCAGAGATTTTTTTTTCCCCCAATGAGGACACTAGCTCGAGCCAACTGGATCAATATGGATATTTTCCCAAGTTCTTTATGTCTCAGTCACAGGTATAATCAAGATTGTGCTGTGGGTGAATCATGCAACCTGCTCCTGATTATACTGTTAGTCAAAGACAATAAGAACACAAAAAGCCGGAGTAGACCATGCAGTTCATCGCGCCTGCTCTGCTATTTAATACCATCATGGCTGATCTTTGGCTTCAACTCCAATTTCCCCCACCATTCCTCCTGTTCCTTGATTCCCTGAGACCAAAATTCTGTTAATCTCAGCCCCAAATCAATTCAGTAATGCACATCTTGCTTTTGCTGCAACTCCGTCAGTGTCCCTGCTCCATCTGCTGGAGATGCAGGCATTTGGGTATTGGTCCTTCTGCTTGCAATGAAGAAGCAATGGAAGAAAATACTGTGCTGATGCTAATTTTCTTCCTGCCATTCAATCTGCCATTCTTAGCATGTTGGTGTGCTGTGCGCTTGCAATTCATTCAGTTCTTGGACATAAGGAACTATTCACTCAGGGCTCATTCACAAGACATTTCCAAACACACAAATGCAAAGAGAAGAATTATTAGACATTTTTTGACTTTGGTGGTTTGGGAAGCAGGAAGAATATTCAAGGGTTGAACCTTCCTTTAAGGCTGAGTGAAGGGAAAGTTTAAAACAAAAACCCTCCAAAATCTTGAATGTATTTAAGCATACATCATGTGAAGGAAAGAAAAAGATGGTTTGATCTTTTGTTGAGGCTATAAGCTCTTTACTTCTGCAGTAAATGAAGCTCAGTGTGTTCTGCTGTTTCTTTAAGGGATTGTGCACAGTTGTACTACAGAACAATACAGTGTTTCATGAATCTGATAAAATGTTTACAGAGATGTATTCAGACCATAAATATACTTTCAAAGCTGTCTCTGCACAATGAGAGCTCAGTGAAAACCTTTTGTCTGCAGATCTCCGCTTCCTCCAGTGATCACATACACAGCGACCTAGAAAACCACCAGTTGGCTGACCAACTGCATCAAGACAGTTCACAATACAAGAATGAATCTGGCATAGTTAGCTTGGCTTTGTAACTTAAATTTCAGGTATACTTGTAATGGAGGAGAAAAGTGTGTGAAAGTCTGAAGGTGAAACCCAAATAACTCGGGGATAAAAGAGATGATGCAATTCAAGGGAGGTCCGGTGGCAGTTTCCCAGAAGAGATATACATTGCTATAAATGAACCAGACTGCATAATTGTTAAAGTTTAAAACATGTTGGGGGGGTGAAATTGGTCTTGGGTGGGGTGTGGTTAGCGCAAAATTATAATAATGGATCAATGGTCCATTTTATATCCTACCTGATTTTATTTTGCATCAAAGTCAATGAGAGAATGGCAGGATGTACAATGGGTGCCGACTTGCCATTGCTCATTTCATGTTTAAACCCCGCTATGTCCATATCCCAGATCCCCGGATTGACTTCACCCCCAATGATTTCAACGGAAGTAAAGCTGTGGGTACCTAGTTCGCAATTTTGTCAGTAGCCCTGGCTGCCCGTGGACCTTGCTGGCGGTACAAGGTCTCGCAAAAATTGTCAATCTTTTTCTGTCTGTATTAGCAGGGAACTCGGAGATAAGCAATTTTCAACAGCAGAAATAAGCAGATGTTTCTGATGTACTGATTTCTTAAAGATATCTCTTTTAACGTTGATACGTAGGTGTGAGCAATCTACAGGTATCATTGTGACAGCTATTGATGCCTCTCACATGACAGATCAGTGTTTCCTCTGCTAAACATGTATCATAATATTAACAATATTGTTGAAGAAACATATATATCTATATGTGTGTTCCGAGAAGAGCACCAATAATTCAATAGTATGTTGACATGCTTTGACAGAAGAAATATAATTGTGAGCTTATACATTGGTGATGTCTGTCAAAATGTCTGTGTGGGGCCGAATTTTGCAGTTAAGTTATGTCAACAGAGACAGTTTCATTTTTTTTTTGACAGGGTTCTCAATCACAGCTTACAAAGTTTTTAACTAATCTATATATCGCCGCTCATCCAAGCATCTTATGTCGAAGGGCACAAGAAAGATTGAAGAAATGGAAAAGAAAGGTAGTAAATTGTAGCACAAAATGAACTTGAATGGTCTCACTTCGATGTTTTTTAATCCAGAAGTTCAGCCCCCACCACCCAACTTATTTTTCACCATCCACTGCTAAACTGGCAAAACAAAGAGATGCTCCAAGCATTTATCCCTTGATACCTTTGCTGATCAACATAAAAAATACTACATCAACATGTAATGATGTACATCATGCTCCAAATGGCTATAGTGAAGCTAAAGACTTCAGATGTGAAGATGTTTCTTGAGTGAGGGTCATTATGTAATGAGGGATGATATATTACAAGGAGTATGTGCCATCTTGCTATAGCGAGAGATCACTAGAATCATAGAATCCCTACAGTGCAGAAGGAGGCCATTCGGCCCATCGACTCTGCACCGACCACAATCCCACCCAGGCCCTATCCCCTTAACCCTACGTGTTTACCCTGCTGACACAAAGGAGCAATTTAACATGGCCAATCCACCTAGCCTGCACATCTTTGGAGTGTGGGAGGAAACCAGAGCACCCGGAGGAATTCCATGCAGACATGGGGAGAACGTCCAAACTCCAGGCAGTGACCCGAGGCTGAAATTGAACCCAGGTCCCTGGCGCTGTGAGGCAGCAGTGGTAGCTACTGTGCCACCCAATGAAACAATAAATTTTGAATCACAAAAGTATTGGCAATGCCAAGTGATGCCAAACGACAGCTTCACTGAAACCATCAACTGATTTATTGATTCAACAACCTGAATAACTGCTGAGAAACAGCTTTATCAAGCTTATCAGACAATTATAATTTTAAGAATGAGCAAGCACACACTTGGTTAGTAGTAAGTGTTCAGCAGCATTTTCTGGACTCCAACTCTGGGCACGGCTCTCCCTAACTCATCTTCCAGCTGCAAGCTACTTTGACAAGCTACTTACAGTTATGGCCTTGAACCCAAGTGTCTGTCTGCTCTCAAAGTTGATTCACGTTGAATCTACTATGCTGAGGACTGGAGTTGGAAACTGGGCCAGGTTAAAAGTTGAGGCAGGAAGCCAGGAGGTGAGTTTTAAAGTTCTGAGACTAGGTGAATCTCGGACTCAGAAGCCAAGATGTCAGAGCAAATATAATGGAGTATGGAAACAGAAGAGGATAATGAAATAAAATTTTAAAAGATATCTCTACCACAGAAGAGAGTGCATATATATATTTAAGAAGGAAATAGATTTCTAGACTCTAAAGGTATCAATAGTGCGAGGAGCATGTGGAGTATGCCATTGAGATAGAGGTTTTGCTGTAATCATATTGAATGGCAGAGTAGGACTGAAGGGCCGAATGGCCTACTCCTGTTCCTATTTTCGATATTTATAAAAGACAATTAAATTGCAATGGGTCCTTTTTACAATTTAGTTAGGCTGTTGCTGTGTATAATTGCATGTCGTACAATAATAGTGTAAATATGTTACATTTTGTCCAGAATTAATGCAGTCAGTCTCTTTAGCCTCCATCACAGCCTTACTCCCACCTCCTCTACACTTCAACCATTCCTTGTCTACAGTCGAACCTTGGGCAGATATTGCCATTTTGTCCTCAACTCCATATAGGCCCTATTTCACTAGGTTGAGTGTTTGCTGATCCCAATTGCCAGATGAGAGGTCCTACCCTCCACCTCTACTCAATGTTGTGCTCAGTTCCCTACCTGACTGCTCTGTTCTCAATCATGTCCTCAATTTCTCCACCCCAAGACTGCTTTGCTCCCCTGCACATATTCAGTTCTCTACATAAACGTCTCAACTCCCTGTCCTATTATCCCGACAACCTGGAAGCAATGGCATGGGTGACCTACCAATAGTGAAGTAATACTTTATGCATTTTCTCGTGCCATCAATAAAACAGCAAAACTTTTGGGAGGAATTAACTGTTGTGACATTTGGCTTAGGATCCGTGTATGATTAATTTGGATGTTTATTCAGAAACCGTGAAAGTTTTAACAAGACTGTTTCAAGTTCACATTAACTAACGTATTACAATACCATTAGCTTAGCACCAACTCGGGCCCTCATGTTAACTACCTTCACTCCAGCTTGCTACATGCCTGGCTAATTTGATTGTTTGTCAAAGGAAAAATAAAGCTACATATGCAAGTGTGATGGCAGAAAAGAGAGTTCTTTACAGAACACAACACTAGCATTCTTCTAAATTATCCTTTGGCCTACTTGCTTAAAGAAGATGATACTTTCTCGAGGGGATGCGATGCGGTGAAGTTCGATAGATTGATTTGTGAGTTCAAAGCATTGTCCACGAGCAGAGATTGAGTAGACTGAGTTTATAATCGCTGGAGTTTAGAAGAATGAGAGTTGATCCAATTTAAATGCGAAAAATCATAGATGTCTTGACATAGTAGATTTGTGAGCGGTTGTTTTCCCTGGCTGGAGTGTCTGCAAGTAGGGGTCATAGTCTCAGTACCAGGGGTTGGCAATTCAGGGCTGATATGAGGAGAATTCAGTTAGAGGGATGTGAATCTTTGGAACTCAATCCAGAGAGTTGTGAATACTCAGATGCTGCTTATATTGAAGGCCGAGACGCATTTGATTTTCAGATGTTAATGGAATCGAGGGCTATGGGATTCAGTTTGGAAAGTAGCGTTTTGAGGTGGAAGATCAGCAGTAAACTTATTGATTTGGCAGCACAGGCCCAAGGGGGCATGTGGCCTACCCCTGCTTCTATTTCTTAAGTACTGGATTCCAGTATCCCATTTTAACCTGTACAAGATAGAGAGAATAATGAATTTCTAGGAATAATTGGAAACTAACAGGTTAATTCATTTCAGATATTGTAAGAGCAGCACTTGACTTATTTGTTATCCAAACCTCCAAAGTGAGATTGTCGTTCTGTAATTGCTCTAAGGAAGCTTGACTTTGTAAACTTGGAAAAGCCTACAGTTGGGTTTTGCTTCCAGGGGTGCCATGTGCCTCTGCTACTTGGCCTGAGTGATTGCTCTTCATATGTGAGTCTTGAGAATGGGTATCGCAGCCAACCTGAACCCTTGCTCATCTAACGCCCACTTATGTTTGTGACGCACTGACAGCGTGTGTGCACATGTACACCCACTCACACCAGTACAGGCCCCAGCAGGAGCTAATACATAACAAACATTTCCAAAGTGCTAAGGAGGTTAATTGGAGCACATCATCCTTGCGTCAGCAAATATTGAAGTTAGAATCTTGAATCTCTTTGCTGGACGGCCTTGTGAGGGCCCAAGAGAGTTGCACAGTTCCCATTTAATCCCTGGGCCACAACTAAATTGTGATTGGGTGTCAGTTACTTATTTAATGAACCTAATTGATATTGCACCAGGGAGTCCTGCATTCGTCTCTTCTGTCCTCTCCATTAGTCAGGGGAGATTTGTCGCCGCTGGGAGACTGTTGCAGGGTCTCTCCCCTGATTAAGTGGGCCCAGCCGCCATGTTGTCTGCTGCAGCAGGTTGCATTAAATCCAGCTCCAAATGTCAAGGCGATGATTCAAATCCTTGACGGATAGTGACATTTCTACAACAGAATTAAGGTTTGTGTCATTAACACTGCAGCTTCATTTTAACAGTAATATGATTGATGATTGGAAGATTCTATGCCTGATTTATCTTATCATCGTTTGGTCCAGCTAGATTTCTATAATTCACAACCTTTTCCCTGTTCCGATAGAGATTCTGATTTCCTGGTATTTCTTGTGTTACAACTTATTGGCATTCCTGAATAATTTTGGCAAAATTTAATTATTTTAGATTTACCTTCGATTCATTCCTCCTTCACTTTCCTTACACTTAAGAAAAATGAAAAGGTGAATCTCGTGCAAGGGCATGTTCCTGTGGGTGGAAATTTGGTGGCTTGTTTAACAAGGGAGAAAGCAGTCTATTAATGAGTATTCCCAGGTAATTCTTCCCTAATCTGTGCCACTTTCAATTACAAGTGTGCATTTTCAGATACAGTTATTACATTTCAACTAAGTTGTATTGCAGTGATGTTAGTTACAGCCTCCGATCACCAATACAGTAGAGAAGATGAGAATGAACCCCAAGCGTTTACATCCAAGCTTCCCTCGGAGACTGGGTTTTACCAATCTCAACTTCATTGTCCATCAGATGGAAACTGTTCCCAGAGAGGGGGAGAGTGTTTCCTCTTACAATGCTGAAACTTGACTCTTGAACGTCTCCGTAATGTCTTAGGAGACTTTGGAATGTTTGCAGGCTGCAATTTCATGTCTCCCTGATTGAGGAAAATATCAAATGTGTGTAGGCTTTGGGCAGAAGAAAAGAATAACTGGTGAAAGTAGGCGAAACCCTGCAAAGAAAATGAGACCTGTGTAATGCAGAAAGGTGTGGTCTTTTCGCTTCAATGGACAAATATCTGCGAATGTGGAACTTTTTAAACTCACTAATGCCGAGATCTAACAATCACATCGCCTTGTTGCAGCAAGTTTGCATGACGGGTCTGTCCTGTTGCAGTACTTTTTCAGTGCAGGTTTGGCAATTTCCTTGTGCCTTTAAAATATGAATGCCTCACACTTGGGTCAGAAATTTTCATTTGAAACAGGGAGTAGAAAAATCTGCAGAAAATGGTGTTTCTCTGATTTGTTATTTGAACGAGTATACAGTGATGGGAACATCTGCCTAACTACCCTGACATGTGGGTTAGGGTGCGTTTTGGACTTAAAAAATAGATTCGGCAATGAATGGCTGTCCAGTGACAGCTGCATTGAATTGCTATTGATTGGGATCATTTACCAAACACATTTGGCTGAGACAAGATTGCCAAAATATATGTAAGAGCTGGCAACTGATCAGCGTTTAGCAAGAGCTTAACAGCCTGTCTTGACAATAAAATTTGACCAACAAACAGGTTGCTTATGAACTATGTACCCAAATGTCCTTTTTCCTTGGCAACCGTGAATGAACCTACCATCTTTTGTGAACTACAGCATCCAGGTGGTCCTTAGCAGCCTTGAGCCTACAAGCTGGAATGATGTAAACATATCTGCAATTACTCCAACCCAAAAGCATCTTGTTGCAATTGTCTACATTGAAGAAGGTCTGCAGTATTTCCTCAGTGTGTCCGCATCACATGCAGGCTGCTTTATTTGTACTCAGGATGTGGGTGATTTTACGACCTTGCTTGTCCTGAAACCATAAGTGGCACAGTGGTCAGCATTGCTGCCTCACAGCGCCAGGATCTGGGTTCGATTCCTGGCTTGGGTAGTGTCTGTGTGGAGTTTGCACATTCTCCCCGTGTCTGTGTGGGTTTCCTCCGGGTGCTCCAGTTTCCTCCCACAGTCCAAAGATGTGCGGGTTAGGTGGATTGGCCATGATAAATTCTCCCTCAGTGTACTCGACTCGGGGATTTTCGCAGTAACTTCATTGCAGTGTTAATGTGAGCCTACTTGTGACTAATAAATAAACTTTAACTTTAAAATCCCACCCAAGGTCAATGGACCTTTCCATGGTCCGCCTCTTGCCCATTCCGGTTCCTGTGGCAGGTGGGACGGGAAAATTCTGGCCCATATTTATTGATTATTGTTGGTTGCTCAAAGAAGGTGGTGGACATTTTCCTCAAAACGTAGCAGTCTTTGTGGTGATGGTGTTAGGTAAAAAATCTCAGGCTTGCGAACTAGTGATGATGAACGAACAACAGTAGGACTTTGTGTTATCTGAAGGGGAGCTGGAGGTGCAGATGTTCCCACAACATTCCACTCTTGTTTGATTGGGATTGCCAAGGTGGGAGATGCAGTTGAGTAACCTTAGTAAGTTGCTGCAATGTCTGCTGCAACTGCAGTGCTCTGTTGGTGAAGAGGGAGAGCACCAAATTCAGCAGCAGGCGAAGATCAAGTGAACTGAACTGTTCTGTCCTGTGTGTTGCGCTTCTTTAATGTTGTTGCGGTTGCACATATTCATGCAAGTGTGGAGTGTCCCATCATATTTCTGACTTGTGTCTTGTAGACGGTGATTAGGCTTTGAGGGGATACAGGGTGAGCCACTTGTCATAGACTGCCTAACCTCTTTCATACTTGATGCTACCATGTTGATGAGGCTGGCCCAGCACAATTTCTAGTCACTGAAACCCAGGATCCTGATACTGCTGCTTACAATTGAGGACAGATAGCTTGGCTTTTCTTTGTTCAAATATGTAGCATTTATGTGATTGAGTGCCACTTGCCAGTCTATGCCTGTACATCACAACATTCCTCATTGACTTCAGCTCTTCTAGAGTCCCTTGGTACGTTACCAGTTGAATGTTGCCTTGATGTTGAGGTTAGCTATTCTTGTCTTTCTTCCACCATTCAGCTCGTCATTGTAATGAGACCTGGAGCTGAATGATTCTCGTGAACTTCAATCTATAGATCAGAAAAGATGAGAAGAATTTCTTGAAAGCATATTCATGACTTCTTCCTGAGAGAGAGGCAGTGGACGTAGTGGTAATGTCACTGGACTAGTAATCCAGAGGCCCTGGCTAATGTTCTGGGGACATGGGTTTAAATTCCAGGATATCAGCTGGTGATGATTTGATTTGATTTATTATTGTCACATGCATTAGCATACAGTTAAAAATATTGTTTCTTGCATGCTTTACAGACAAAGCATACCGTTCATAGAGAAGGAACCCAGAGAGTACAGAATGTAGTGTTACAGTCATAGCTGGGGTGTAGAGGAAGATCAACTTAGTACGAGGTAGGTCCATTCAAAAGTCTGACAGCAGCAGGGAAGAAGCTGTTCTTGAGTCGGTTGGTACATGACCTCAGACTTTGGTATCCTTTTCTTCCGACGGAAGAAGGTGGAAGAGAGAATGCCCAGGGTGCGTGGAGTCCTTAATTATGCTGGCTGCTTTGCCGAGGCAGCGGGGAGTATAGACAGAGTGAATGGATGGGAGGATGGATTGTGTGATGGATTGGGCTACATTCATGACCTTTTGTAGTTTCTTGTGGTCTTGGGCAGAGCATAGAACATAGAACATAGAACATAAAACATTACAGCGCAGTACAGGCCCTTTGGCCCTCGATGTTGCGCCGACCTGCGAAACCAATCTAAAGCCCATCTAACCTACACTATTCCAATATCATCCATATGTTTATCCAATGACCATTTAAATGCCCTTAATGTTTCCGAGTCCACTACTGCTGCAGGCAGGGCATTCCACGCCCCTACTACTCTGAGTAAAGAACCTACCTCTGACATCTGTCCTATATCTATCACCCCTCAATTTAAAGCTATGTCCCCTCGTGCTAGCCATCACCATCCGAGGAAAAAGGCTCTCACTGTCCACCCTATCTAATCCTCTGATCATCCTTTATGCCTCTATTAAGTCACCTCTTAACCTTCTTCTCTCTAACGAAAACAGCCTCAAGTCCCTCAGCCTTTCCTCATAAGACCTTCCCACCATACCAGGCAACATCCTGGTAAATCTCCTCTGCACCCTTTCCAATGCTTCCACATCCTTCCTATGTATGCAGGAGCCATACCAAGCTGTGATACAATCAGAAAGAATGCTTTCTATGGTGCATCTGTTAAAGTTGGTGAGAATTGTAGCTGACATGCCAAATTTCCTTAGTCTTCCGAGAAAGTAGAGGTGTTGGTGGACTTTGTTAACTATACTGTCGGCATAGGGGGACCACGGCATAACTGGGAAATAACTCTCACATCTACCTGTCAATGTGGATGATTGCAATGCTGTAGTTGTACCAAAATAACGTGGTAGCTAGCCCTTGTGAAATGGGCTTCTGCATTGCAGCCAGTTATAATCGTGTTCATCGCTTTTCCTGTGATTATCTTGTCAAAAACCATACCTTGTGCACATGGTTTTATGCCAGCAGCAAACTGGACTGCTTGATGCCTTTATTTTGATCATTAATAAGGACGATGACAGGTAATGGAATTACCACAGAATCATGCAAGACCCCATTGGTGATGAGCCTGTGGAGTGCTTCTACTGTTAAAGTATCTTGTATTTTTAATGTAAATACAGCCATTCTGCTCTTTAACCTCTTCAAAAATGTAATCAAGTTGGTTTGACAGGTGCTGCTTATCCAAAAATCATGCTGGGATTCCCAATAATTGTGCTGCCCCTTCTGGATAATCTTCCAGCACATTTCAAATAATAGTTTGCCAACATGTACATGACTGAATTCAAACTCAGAGGGCTTACTTACTGCCCTTTTCAAATATGCAACACATGCATATCTGCCTTGTCCATGAAAATGATGTAGACCTTAGTGGATTGTTTACAATATAAACCAGTGGTTCACATAATATTCCCATGTCCAACGTGAGCCAAGACATTGGGAAAACTCTTAGATGCCTTTAACTAAATTATTTCTTTTGAAATAGTTTCAATGTGGGCTAAATTGTCAAAATGAAAAATGACATTGGAGTGGTACATTTGTACTGCTGCTGCTGTCAGAGACAGAAGTCAAAAGTTGTCACATCATTTCAATAAGAAAAGATTGAGTGCATTTTTATCTTGAATGTAATGACATCAGATTTTGTGGCAGATGAGTTAACAAGGGCCATGAAAACGTGGTGCTGCTATGATTGTACTTTAATCCATGAAGTACAGAATATTTTAAAATATATTTCCTTCAATTGGCAGCTCGTAAGAATTGATTTTTCTGCTTCTGTATGAGGCTGTAAGAAATGAGAAGGCATATGTATAGGAAGAGTAGAGATATCCACCTAACACCAGCTGTTTCGGCTTGACACCAGGTCATGTATGCCTGTCTTTTCATTCATTATAGCCATTAGATTCTGCTTGTTCCACCAAAAATGAGGGAAAAAATCCTAATGAACAGATCTAAAATTTTGAAGGTTAGATTCATAAGTTACCTTTAAGTCTGTCATGACCAGTAATTTATTCCAAACTCTGTCAGAATGAGGTGTGTGCAGGTCAAAATTAAATAATCTAAATGTGATGATATGAATGGGTAAACCTGCAATATTGTGATAAGGCACTGACAGCACTGGTGTAATCTCACCATAATCTCATCCTGTTGATCATTCCTTTAGCCAGATTGTTGACAGTTTATTTCAAGGACAGTTGATCTGGTTTGGATGTAAGGAACCTGGTGCAATCTCCAAATTGTTAACACGAATATTCTGAAAATGTGTTTAATTTGTTTGCTGTACAGTCCTATTTAACAGGTAGGCTGTCAAGGTAGAATTAATGAAGATGAATTAGTGAAGTTCTGAACATACTAAAGTGCAGACAACAGGTTTTTGACTGAAACAGAAGAAGGCAAGCCTCCCAGTATGCAGTGCTCCTGTTTGTCTGACCTTTTACATCAGCACCTTACCACAGGATCATCATCCCTGAGGCAGGAAGGTGATAAAAACCAAGTTCTAAAAGAACTGTGTGTGTGCGTGCGCGCATGGGCGCGTGCGTGTTTACTGCAAATGTTTTTAACATGGAACAAGTAAACCAATAGCACAATTCAAATATTATCCATCACTCCTCAGTAGGTGTGGCAGGATAAGTATTTTCATACTTTAGATAGGGTGTCAAAGAGAATAAACAAATTCCTAAAATAGTGATTATCATGAGGTAAACTATAGCCCCTTTCATATTAAATGTTCCGACTCTTTGCTGAGTTCACTGATAGTCACTGTATTCAGATGGTTGAACTGAAATATGATATCCTGAGGTAAAACCTGGATACTATTGCCTCTCACTACTGCGTTAATGAAACTGTAGCTACATTTATATTAAAAAATGTATTCTGTTGAAATTGAAGCCGTTTAGATGAGATCAAGTCCAAAATAGGATTTTCTATAAACTCCTGCCCTATTGAATTATGTTCCTGTTTCCTGAAGGTGATGTATCTCAAAAGTGCTTTACAGTCACAAAAAGGTAGGTTTTGAAGATGTATCTCTCAGCTTCATACACTGAGGCAGCAGATGTCACACAAATTAGATCAGTTTACTCTTCTCTGCTGGTGCATATATTCTTGAGGATGTCAATGTCAGTTGGCTCACAGCAGTGTAATGAAGCAGAGGACAATGGCTTTAGTGATCCATTATTACTGTGAGTGATATTAGAAACAGCCAAATTAGAAACCTCCAGGAAAATGAGGGAAATCGCAAAGGTTAATGTTGCTATTGTGCACTAAAAAATATATACAAGACAATTGAGATACATTTTCACAATGCCACAGTACTAGGATTAATATAAGTTTATAACTGCAGAACATTCTTATCATGGAACTTGATCTTGTGGGAATTAATTTAATACTTAGAGTGAAGAACTTGTTATTCATTGTTTAATTGGCAAGCAGCCAGTCAGGAAGTGAACTGACTTGACTGTTTTACTCTGACCTGTAAAAGCACTGGTGCCATTTTATCTGCACAAAACAGGCAGACATTTTTAAATGTATGAAGTTAGTTCACATCCAGAAACTGTGTATCTCGTTGGCCTGCTCAACGTGACTGAAACTTGTTTCTTTTGCTGTTTCATTATTTGACCTGTAAGTTTATTCAGTCTGCTTCTCATGGAGGGGCGGCACAGTGGTTAGCACTGCTGCATCACAGCACCATGGACCCAGGTTCGATTCCAGCCTCGGGTCACTGTCTGTGTGGAGTTTTCACATTCTTCCCGAGTCTGTGTGTGTTTCCTTCGGGTGCTCTGGTTTCCTCCCACAGTCCAAAGATGTGCGGGTTAGGTTGATTGACCCTGGTGTCAGGGGGATTAGCAAGATAAATATGTAGGGTTAGGGGAATAGGGCCTGGGTGGGATTGTGGTTGTTGCAGACTCAATGGGCCGAATGGCCTCCTTCTGCACTGTAGGTTCTATGAGTGATGCTGTGTCGTTGTAATTTCTATTGTATTGTCAGACTCTGGCGGTTTGTACATTATTTTACCGAGGGGTTCTGCGCAATAACCTTGTTGAATTTGTACCAAAAATGATTTGCTTCAGGTGCTGAGAGCACCCACATCCACAGCCAAGGCAACCCATCTCCCTGAAAGCACTACACAATTATGGGCAAGTGCAAGAGAGCTGATAACTGTCATTGCCTGTTAGGTCTTTGCTGTTTTAAAAAAAAGTCATACCTGCTTATTATGTGAGGCTCGAAGAACTTTATGCTATGTTGCCATCATATCGTCAGGAATTTTATCTTTAGAGAAGAGATTCTCTCCGCTGAAGTGCCCCAAAATATTTTCATAATTTAGTTCTGTGCCAAATCCCCTACAATTGATAATGGAAGCTGTTTCTGCAGGTATGCTAATTTCTTGATGTTCCAGCCCTAGTGCGAATTACTAGAAAATAGCAACTTATTGGTCTCTGCTCACCTAACTGACTCTTCCTGGTTTTATTCGGCCATGCTATACAAGGCATACTTTAAAAATTTGTAAATGACATGTAACTTGGAAGTATTGTGAACCATGAGGAAGATAGTGAAGAACTTCAAAAGGACTTAAGCTGGTTGGATGATAGTAGATAGAATTTGATGCAGAGAAGTGTGAAGTGATTCATTTGGGTAGGAAGAATGCAGAAACTAAATTTTTAAAAAGGTACAATTCTGAGAGGTGCAAGAGCAGAGAGACCTGGGTGACCTTCAGTATCATTGAAGGTAACAACTGGAGTATTATGTCTGACTCTGGGTACTCGAGGCACAGTGGTTAGCAGTGCTGCCTCACAGCGCCAGGGACCTGGGTTTGATTCCCGGCTTGGGTCACTGCCTCTGTGGAGTTTGCATGTTCTCCCCGTGTCTGCGTGGGTTTTCTCCGGGTGCTCTGGTTTCCTCCCACAGACTGAAAGATGCACTGGTTAGGTGCATTGACCCGAACAGGCGCCGGACTGTGGCAACCAGGGGAATTTCACAATAACGTCATCGCAGTGTTAATGTAAGCCTTACTTGTGACTAATAAATTAACTTTAACTTTTAATTTTACATTAGAGAGGTTAGTAAGGAATTGGGGTAGGTCCAGAGGTCCAAAGAGCAGTCTAAAGTGCTGGCAGCTAAGGCTCAGACATATTGCCGCCATTTATAAGGGATAATTGGAACTCATGAAGAAATGGCTAGCTCGCTGTAGGGCTGTTCCCCCACAGTTCTTGCTTCGATCTACTGATTAAGATGGTGGACTCACAAAGTGGGGCTTTCCAGTGGGAAAATTGCATTTCCCGGCAGCCAGGTGACAAAGAACAAAGAACAATACAGCACAGGAACAGGCCCTTCGGCCCTCCAAGCCCGCGCCGCTCCCTGGTCCAAACTAGACCATTCTTTTGTATCCCTCCATTCCCACTCCGTTCATATGGCTGTCTAGATAAGTCTTAAACGTTCCCAGTGTGTCCGCCTCCACCACCTTGCCTGGCAGCGCATTCCAGGCCCCCACCACCCTCTGTGTAAAATATGTCCGTCTGATATCTGTGTTAAACCTCCCCCCCTTCACCTTGAACCTATGACCCCTCGTGAACGTCACCACCGACCTGGGGAAAAGCTTCCCACCATTCACCCTATCTATGCCTTTCATAATTTTATACACCTCTATTAAGTCTCCCCTCATCCTCCGTCTTTCCAGGGAGAACAACCCCAGTTTACCCAATCTCTCCTCATAACTAAGCCCCTCCATACCAGGTAACATCCTGGTAAACCTCCTCTGTACTCTCTCCAAAGCCTCCACGTCCTTCTGGTAGTGTGGCGACCAGAACTGGACGCAGTATTCCAGATGCGGCCGAACCAACGTTCTATACATCTGCAACATCAGACCCCAACTTTTATACTCTATGCCCCGTCCTATAAAGGCAAGCATGCCATATGCCTTCTTCACCGCCTTCTCCACCTGTGACGTCACTTTCAAGGATCTGTGGACTTGCACACCCAGGTCCCTCTGCGTATCTACACCCTTTATGGTTCTGCCATTTATCATATAGCTCCTCCCTACATTATTCCCACCAAAATGCATCACTTCGCATTTATCAGGATTGAACTCCATCTGCCATTTCTTTGCCCAAATTTCCAGCCTATCTATATCCTTCTGTAGCTTCTGACAATGTTCCTCACTATCTGCAAGTCCTGCCAATTTTGTGTCGTCCGCAAACTTACTGATCACCCCAGTTACACCTTCTTCCAGATCATTTATATAAATCACAAACAGCAGAGGTCCCAATACAGAGCCCTGCGGAACACCACTAGTCACAGGCCTCCAGCCGGAAAAAGACCCTTCCACTACCACCCTCTGTCTTCTGTGACCAAGCCAGTTCTCCACCCATCTCGCCACCTCCCCCTTTATCCCATGAGATCCATGACGGGTGGGATTGCGGAGATGAGATCATCCTGTCTCCTAATTCCTGCCTCTGATTTGAAAATTCTGGCCTCTGATTCTAACAGTGTGACCCACTTTTCCCTGGGCTTCTTGATCTGTTACCAGAATGCGGGTTCCTACGTAGGCATGTAACTATGTTGAGACTTTTGAGTAGTGTCATGATATAAGTATAGGTGACAACTAAGTGGCATATTCCTTATGAGTAGTTGTAGAAATGTTCAGAATGTAGCACAAGGAAGACCGACGTGTCATATAACTAAGCTTTGAACTTAAAGCCAACCTACATGGAGGTTCATTGTAGTTACACATATATCTGGGACTGGGCTTATATTCAGCCCTGGAGTTAAAGCCTCCTCCGCCTTTTCCCAGCAAGGGTTTTGTGTGAAATGAGATTTGACAGTCTCATCTTGGGGCATGGGCCCACACTACAAAGCAGTCTGGAATTTACCAAGCATTGGCAATAGATTGTTTGTCTCACTCAGGAAGTTGCTGATATGGAAAATGGAAAAGAAATCCCACATATTTGTAATAAACTAAAAAGCTGCAAATAGTTATGGATTTTACTGTGTCCAACCTATTTGGTGTTTTCAGTGAGTTCTTTGCTAACACAGTGCACACGAACTAAAATTTGTCACTTTGATAAGCAGCAATATAATAATAGAAATTATTAAATAATGCCTGGTTTTGTGCCTTGATTTCTTAAGTTTATAAAATGGTATGAAGAGGTACACAGTCCTTCTATTATTCCACAAATCATTGTGCTCTCTCTCATGCCAATCCCAAACCCAATCATTCATACTGTTTATGACTTTAACTCACTGCTTTAAAAAAACCCCACATGTTAATCATGAAGATATACATCAAACTATTTGGATGATGGTGACAATATGACCGAGGAAGCTATTTTATTCCCGTTTTTGTTCTACTTGTTTCTAGTTGTGGGTGATTTGGGATCTGACCCAGGTCATTTTGAATCGAACCCTGGCAGGCAGAAATGGAGAGTGGAGCAATGAGTGACCTTTAAAGAGGAGATGGTTTTGCTTTCAGTTTAATTACATTGCCACAAGGCCAAAGCGGAGGATAACCAAAGCCAGAGTTCCCTGGATGTTTTGGGATTTGAAGAGTATGATAAAGTAATAAAGCGGGTAACTCGATAATGCAAGGAAAAATCAGACTGGATATGAAGCAGTCCAGAGGTCAAGTGGAACAGGGAATGTGGACAATGAGACAGCATGAGAATTGATTGGCAGACAACGCAAAAGGGAAATCTAAAGATCTTTTGTCGACATATTAACAGTAAAAGTGTTGTCAGAAAATTTGTTGGATTCAAATTAGGAGCCACAATGAAGGTCTATTGATAAATGTGAAAGGTATGAATGAGGTACTAAATGAGTCCTTTGTATCTTTGTTTACTGAGGCAGATGACTTTGCCAATGGCTTGGCAAAAGAAGAGGTTGCCGGACCACTGGGTGAGATGAAAAGAGCAAGAGGAGGTGCTTGAAAGGCTTGACAGTACTTAATGTCGATAAGCCAACAGGCAAATTGGAGGCGTCTTTGGGAAGTAAGGGTAGAAATTGCATAGGTGCTGGTCACTCTTCTTTCTAGTCCTCCTTGGATGGAGGAGCAATGCCAGAAGACCAAAGCACTGCAAATGTTTACACCCCTGTTCGAAAAGGGGAAAGGATAAATCTGGCAATTACACGTCAGTTAACTTGAAGTTGGTGTAGTGGAAGCTTTTAGAAACAATCCAGGGGAAAACGAACAGCCCCTATGGACTGACGGAGGAGAACTTGGGATTTGTTGTTTGAGTTTTTTTAATGAGATAATAGAGAAGATGGATACATACATGAAAACTTGTACTGTAGCAAACCGTGAGGCTGGTAGTAATAGGTTTCAAGATAACATGTGCAGGCTGGTATGGTGGGCAGACACATGGCAGATGAAATTGGACACCAAGTTGTTAATCTGATGCATTTTGTTAGGAAGGATGAGGAAAGACGATACAGGCTAAATGACACATTTGTAAAAGAGGTGCGAGAAACCTGGGCATTTTTGCATGCAGGTCTTTAAAGGTGAATGGGACAGTTAACAAAGCCCTGACTAAAACATGAGGGATCCTAAACCTAAATGGAGAAATACGTTCAAAAACCAAAAAATTATGCTAAACACCAGTTCCACACTGGCTGGAATACTATGTCTTATTCTTGGCACCACACTTTAGGAAGGATGTGAAGGTTTTGGAGAGAACACAGAAGAAATTTACTCCAATGGTTCTAGGGTGGCAGAATTAGTTACATGGATAGATTGGAGAAGATATAATTATTTTAGGAGCAGAGGAGACTGAGGAGATTTGTTAGCGATGTTTAAAATCATTAAGGGTTTAAGCAGAGCAAAGAAAAATTGTTTCCCAAAAACAGGGTTGATTACCAGAGGATACAAATTTAACCTGATGGTCAAAATAACCTGAGGCAAACAATTTTTTGCACAGCGAGTATTAAGTATTTGCAGTGCACTATATCTGATCCCATGATGGATATAAATTTAATAGTTGCTTTCAAAATGGAGTTGGATAAATAGTTGAAGGAGAAATGTTTGCAGGGATATAATGAAAGAGTGGAGGAATGGGACTAACTGGATTGCTCTTTGTAAGAGTTGGCACAGACACAATAGACAGAATAAACTCCTGCTGACTGTACTATTCCATGAATCTATAATTGGGTCATTGAGTTGTGACAAAGCTTCACATGTCACGGTAGAAACAGCCTCGCAGAGAACTGAACTTGAAATAGTAAGTTTTACATCCATGCCCTATATGTTGAACAATATACTTACCAATTCCATACTTCTGACTGCCCTTTATCTTGACTGAAGAATTTGAAATGATAGCCTGTTGAGAATAATTACACCTTTTGGTTATACTTCAATAGAGCAGAAATCAAGAATTTGTTTAAAATAATCCTGAAACGAGTGACAAAAAAAATCTAAAATGAATTACTCATTTGATGGAATTCATCTAAAGTAGGCTTATGTCACACCAGGTGGGAGATAAGCAGTAAAGTGCTTGGCATTGGCATTTTAGGAAGAATCCTGTGGTGTATATAATGCAGCTGGCACCAAGAGTCGAGTTGTGTCCTCTGTGTTATGCAGACCGGTCTCTGTATGATGAAACTGATTAGTAAAGTCTTGTTTGCTGTGGCAAAAAGTGTAGAGAGGGAGTATCATGGCCCTACATAGAGTATATGTTTTTTTCCTCCAGCAGCCAAACACAATGTCCACAGTCATAATAGGCTTTGTTTCATTTTGCTACACAAGAAAGATTAAAGATCAGAAACAAGGTGCTTAAAGCCTGTAAACTAATTAGTTTGCCGCATTGTTTACTTTGGGATCTTGAGATATGAAACATCTCTATCCGTCCGTGAAATATACTCTGCCCGATTGCTTTTTCAATTTATTTTTTGTTAGTATCATGAGAAACAGGCAAAATATAGGGCCTTGATCCTGTCTAGTGAATGAAGCTGACATCTTGTCATATTATGGCTGACATGGGACGTCTTTCTAATACCCATGTATAAATACCAGCTTCATTTTACACTATCTGAGGTAACGTTGCACAAATGATGCCATGACAAGACCCAAAGGAATTCCTTTTGTTGTAGGGAACTGCTTGGCACGGATGATGGCTGCACAGTGTCGGGGCGCGACTGAACTGAGGGAATGTTAATTAGGTTGCTGGGCAACCATGAAAAAGTGGGGACAGATGTTTGATATGCCATAATATTCAGATATTCTAATGATTTTCACCTCTCTGAGCTGGGCAATTGCAATTTCCTGCTAAGGATAAGACTGCCGGTTACGACAGGTACCCTGGGTTTCAGCAGGATCGGGGAAACCAGACAGTGCAGGTAACAGCACGGTGTACCATTTATAAATTCACTCCACCTGCTTTCCAATGTGAATGCAATCTATGGAAATGTATTGCTAGATATGATTTTGGCATAAAGTGATACTTGTCACCCATGTCCCAGTTACCTTGTATAACTCATTTCCCATTCTGTAATTGGAAATCTCCAACCCGAGACTGATAAAATCCACTTTTAGCACAGGAGAGAAAGCACACACGTCATGGGAATATTTTCAGTGCCCTTGAATTAAATAAAGGTCTCTGCTGTTTTTGCTTATCAGTAATACGCTGGAAAGTAGGGCTCATGGGGCATTTAGAACAGGAAATTTGCATTCATCGAGCCTTCCTGTGGTATAGCTCAGTGTTGTTGACCACCCTTTGGTACACAAGTGCCCATTCTCTGTGTGAACCTGGCAACTGTTCTCTAAAAGCATTCTTCTTGTAATCATTACCATAACACATGGATAATCAGCTATGGTAGGTCATTTTAGAACTCTTGCCTTGTTCTGCTTTGCATTCATATATTTACCTGGAAGAACCAATGGATAACACTCAGGAGTAGAACCTTGGTCACAGGCCAAATCTAGAATGCCTGCAAAAACCCGTGGTGGCATTTTCCGGCTGCACTCGCCCCGAAACCAGAAAATCCCGCCCAAGGTCAACGGACCTTTCCATGGTCCGCCCCTCACCTGCTACAATTCCAGTGGTGGATGGAACGGGAAAATTTGCACCCCTGTCTTTTGACCAATTAACTCAGCACTAGCAAGGGATTGAACCTGGGGCCCTTTGGCCTGTGTAATTCAGTTTCCTATTGGACAATGCACCTGTAAACTGAGTCGTCAGAGTTTTGATTGGATGAAGTATTTAATGGCTTCACAGGATGCATGGGGAAACAGCACCACGCAAATATATGGAGATTCATAAATCTTAACAACCTACACGACAACAAGTAGTCTTTTTAATTTTGCACTGCTGTGCTATATTTACCAAGATTGGATGATTCATTTCTAAACAGAAGAGGCAGCCAAGGCTGCAAATCAGTATGATCTAGACACTGTTTAATCATTATTTTTCAAGTAGGCAAATCAAGTTCTAATTAGTAATAAATACTGTAGGATTTACTGCCGTTTAGAATGAGAATCATTATCGGTTACTTTGAAAGTTGCTTTCTGACACTTTGGCCTAAGTTTTCAATGTAGAGTTGGGGCATTTGGGGCTGAATGGAAGACCTGTCTTGGTGCAGTGGCCCTCTTTTGACCTTTTATTTTAAGCAGAAAAACATAAAACAGGCTTCCAGCCCTCGCTCCTCACCCACCACAGAATCCTCTTGCTCCATCCATGCCAACCTGTGTCCCCACCCACCCCCAAGATCAGTCATAGCTTCTGTGTCAACCTTTTCATAAAATTCATTTATGGGACTTGGGCATCAGTGGATTGGTCAGCATTTATTGCAAATAAATTAAATGTTTCTATTAATAAGGTGGCAGTGAGCTGCCTTCCTGAACCGCTGCAGTTCGTGAAGTGCAGATACACCCACAGGGAGTTCCAGGATTTTGACCCAGCGACGGTGAAGGAACAACAATATATTTCCAAGTCAGGATAGTGAGTGACTTGGAGGGGAACATCCAGGTGGTGGGGTTCCCAGGTAACTGCTGCTCTTGCCCTTCTAGTTGGTAGTGGTCGTGGGTTTCAAAGGTGCTGCCTGAGGAGTCTTGGTGAGTTTCTGCAGTGTGTCTTGTAGATGGTACACACAACTGCCACTGTTTGTCAGTGGTGGAGGCTTTGAATATTTGTGGAATGGATAGCAATCAGGTGAGTTGCTTTATCCAGGATGTTGTCGAGCTTCTGGAGCACTGTTGGAACTGCACTCATCCAGGCAAGTGGAGAGTATTCCATTACACTCCTGAGTTATGCCTTGTAGATAGTGGACAGGCCTGAGTGGGAGGTTACTCACCACAGGATTCCTAGCCTCTGACCTCGCCCATGGCTGGGATTCGCTAGTCCCACTGCATTGAATGGAGTTTTGGCCGAGCGATAAATTCACCGTTCTCACTGGCAGCGGTGACCAGGTGAACACATCGGAGAATCCCAGCCCTGCTCTGGTAGCCACAGTATTTATGTGGCTCCAGTATTCCAGTTCCATTTCTGGTCAGTGGTACACCCAGGATGTAGATATGCCTGCGCTCCACCTTCCACCCCCATACTCTGCATGCCAACCTTTGCCCACCCACATGGCCCCTATGCCAAATTAGTGCCAACACATGCCCACTTCATCCAACACCCTTTTCCCTTGCATTTACCATACCAACTCACCCAGTATCTAACTTGGGCAGTCCTCAGGACCCATGCTAGCATTAAATTAAATTCCAAGTGTCTATTGCAGACTGTATTCAAAACAAAACACTCATTCTTAAAACAGACATTGGCATGGTGGTTTTATGCATGGACTAGTACTCCAGAGACCAGGTTTCAAATTCCACCATGGTGAAATTTGAATTCAGTAAAAAATCTGGAATTAGAAGTGAAAAAAGTTGTCGATTGTCATAAAAAACCATTTGGTTCATGAATGCCCTGAGGGAAGGAACTTGCCATCCTTATCTGACTGGCCAATTGTGACTCCAGATCCATATGGTTGACTCTTAAATGCCATTCAGTTCAAGTGCAATTAGAATTTTAAAAAACCCATTTACTACATTTACATTTCCTGAATATTTCCCTGTTGTCCCTTATAACAATAAATGTTTATTGTTATAAGGGAACAATAGACACTTTCATAATTCCTTATAAAAACAACCATTGGAATTCATAGTCCCAATTCAGAGTCCACAGCTATTTGGAGCTGCCAATCAAACTAAAAATGAGGGCACCCTATTGTGATAATGGGCAATTGTGAAATCAATCATGCAGCAGTAATCCTGTAATGATACTCCTAAAGTTTATGTCAGCAGACATGAAATAGCAAGCAATCATTTTTTTTAAACACTCCATACAGTTTCTTTCAAAAAGTTAAAAGGTGGGAGTTTTAAATGACTTGACAGCTTGATGGTTGCCTTTGACAGATCATCTTGACACTTATAACAGTTCCAATGGGCTTGCACACTTTTTATGTATATTCATGTCTACCTTTAGCAATCCCAAAGGACATCTGACTTCCCCCAAAGGTGTCCTGGGACTATATCCAAAGGGGTACCTTACCTCTCTAAAAGAATACGCTAGCTCCCAAAATTAATCCACAAGGTTCAGACTGACTCTGAGCAGGTCTAATCTGCACACATCTGATTTCAGATGCTTTTCAAACCAAAACCGTGCACGAGTGGAGATACTTACTGATGTCTATGGATACATGCCGCCTCAGAATGCGCATGTGTGAATCCCGACCCGGACCCATTTCTGTCTCCATGAAAATGGTAGGTGCCGAGTTCAGGATGGGTTTTCCAGACTTGGGCCTCTTCCACCATTTTCACAATGAGGGTGAGACTCTCCATCTTTGCAAATATTCTGACCTTGCTCTTGACTAATGGCTTATTAGCTTTTAATGTGGATGCTGTCAGTAATTGATGACTTACTGGTGTACTTTGCACAGATTGCATCAAAGTTCTTGTAATATTCAGCTCTGGGTCTGATGTAATAAGAGTGACTTTAAATTATGTTTTTTGGCAATTGAAACAAATCACTGCCACTTAAGCTAAGCTAAATTAAATGTTAAAAAAAATTATGATTGCACTTATAAAATGATGGAAAACATATTAGGAACAAAATGCAACACTTAAGTCTATCTACAATTGGGAGAGACAAGAGGGTGAGGCATGTGTGGGAGTAACTCATGCAGAACAGCCAATACTGTTAAAATGTTAATGAGGTTAAATCAGTAAAATCAAAAATGGCAATAGTAGTGGAAGTCTGGAGTATTTTTTTTCAAGAAATAATTTCCGATTACTGCTGTCCACATTTCAAATTACATTTGAACATCATGCATTTGAAACTTCTGAGACTTCCTTACTGTGAAAACATTAATTTGTTTTCTTTGGTAATGGAAAGGAGTCATGATGCTTGCAAACATGAATTTCTGGCTTGCATGGTTATTATTGTTTAAACGTTTTTGAAGTGTTAGTCACAGCATTTATTGTGCTAAACAGATGGTAGTTATGTTTATTCAGCAGGGTAAAGGCTGGAATACAATAATTCCCAGGCAGACTGATTGTGCACTTTATACCATGTTTCCATAGGAAGTAAAACATTAACTATGGCACAACAGTACTCATTCTGATTCTGGTGTAACTGGGATCCATTCCAGATTTAAAAATCTTGAAGCAAATCTAATCTGGTCAGTGTCACTGATCAGTGCAATATCACACCCTACGTGGATTGTATTCCAAGGTTATGCTGAACCAGGCAATGTAACACATTGCTCTGTATTGGAGGAGTCCCAGCACCCTCGTACCTTGGTGTGAAAGCATGTTGCACCCTTTCTGTTTAAATACACTAGCCATATACATTTTCACTTTAAGAGCCAGACAAATGTTTCAGGTAATGTGAGAAAATGCCAACATTGCACAACACATCAGCATAGCTGAGTCATGAAAATGAGAGAGCAGAAAGTGCAACACAATCTTTTATGAGAATCATTACTTAGTGTTTGTGACCTCAAAACAGCTAACTTGCCAAGTTCAACTAATCTGCCAGACCTTTTCCTTGCCCCTGTGCCTAGCCCTTACACTGTGTTTCTCTCCACATGGCTGGCTTCTTCTGATGACTATCTTGTTTAAACCTCTTACTGAATATCTTGCAACAAATCACATGCTATAAAGAAGTCCCATTTTCTTTGGTATCCTGTGCTGTTTTATGAACCAAGTACATGGTGCATTAAACCTTGACCTCTCAGCAGGTTTCAACGAGCTCAGCTGCGCCATCTTCCTCCACTATCTCTCGTCCCTTATCCAGTTCTTTTGAACTGGCTGGCTTTGTTTGGTTCCACTCTTACCTGTCCAATCGTAGCCACAATATTTCTAGCAATAACTTTTCCCACCCCTGTGTAATTATCTCTGGAGTCCCCAAATGATCCATTGTTGGCCCTCTTCTCTTCAAAATATTCCTTGGTAACATCACTTGCTGGTGTACACTGACAGCTCAGTTCAACTTCTTCATCATGTCTCTTGATCGCTCTAACTAGCTAATGATGAAAAGACCAAAATCGTCATCTTTGGACTCTGATACAAACTATGGTTCCTCACCATCAACTCCATTCCTCTCTCCAGCCAGTGTCTTCGGCTGAGCCAGATGTATGCAAGCTTCTGATCAAATATCCTCTGTATCACAGATACCAGAGCATCTCTCTCATACCATCACAGTCCTCGACATTGTCCATCTCACTAAGATCGATCTTTGCCATGAATCCTAGGTCACTGATTGCACAGTCTTGGAATAGTCTGCTGGAGTTGAAGAGGTCATGGGCAGAGGGTATTTGGAGCAGCAGGACTCCTGGGTGGATGGCCCCAGAGTGTCTGGCTGCTCTCTAACACTTAGACTGCCTGATGTCTTTACGAGTGTGTTGAGTTTGGAGTGAGGAGGTTCAGTTACCCTAGCGAAGCGCAGAAATCATTCATCTTTTTCCTGCAGTGCACAGCAGATCTCTTTTGGCTAGGGGCACTGACCTTCCTGACGACGTCCTCCCTGCATGCCAGCGTGGTCAAGTGGGTGGACTTCCTGCTGCTATCCCGAAGAAAGAGGATCTCCCACTTTGCTGGATGGCATAGAGGAGAATCCCCATGGAATCATCATTGAACCATAGAGCGAAGGGCCTTGTTCTCTTGGACACCATTGAGAACTAGAGGGAAACAACACACCTGGCTTGCAGTGAGTGAATGTGTGTGCAGGGCCATTATTAAATATAGCAGCAGGACCTTTGACCTCATGAGGTAATGGCAGGATGGTCAAATCATTGCCCGCCTCACCACGAGACTTGAGGAGCTCATCACATATGTAATTAATGAGCTGAACAGCAGAAGATCGGCCGTGAAAACCACTCCACCGCCCAACAGGAATCATGCTGACTTGCCCACCAACCACCGCACTTGGTCTCCAGAATGAAAAAATCCTTCCACCATCTACCCCTACATTCATCACCTGCCTCCAATCTTCACCTATTTCTTTGCCATTCTCCTAGCTGGCCCCCCACACTCCACGTTCTGTGTTGTGGTAATGTTACCGTGCCCAAACAGACACCCTTACTGTAGTGCACCAGTTATCTTACTAGATTTGAAATCCTGAAAATGTGGGTTCAAATTTCAGCACTGCGGTTTGAGAATGGAAATTTGGAAAATAAAAAGTTAGCATCATTAGCTCATTGTAAAATTCCAGCTGGTTCTTTAGGGAAGGAAACTTGTAGCTCTAACTCAGTTTGGTCTGTAAATGACTCTAACCTTGTTTCCCTTGTCTTTCCTAACAAGAGTTGTTTGCAGAATTTATTCTGCACGTGTCAAAATCCATGTAGGCAATATACTTTGAAAATGATGTATCTATATCTGAACTGAACAGTCACTTTACTTCACTTTAGTGCTGACAAGGTATCTCGTTCTATAGCAAGAACTGCTCAGGTATTGTGCTTGGGAATTACTATCACAAAGCACTTGTGCTAACAGGTTCCTTGGCATCTTTGCTATGGACTGTGCAGGCATTGTGTACAATTGGCTTTGAAATCTTCAGGTGCCTGTGCCTTGTATAGAGAACTGATTTTGGTGGCTGGAGATGAATTTATGGGATTTACTGAAGTTTTGGGTGGTATGAAAATGCTCTTCCTCTTCAGTAGATTGACTTCACCGAGAGTTTAACTGCTTTATAGTACATGGACCAAAATGGGTCTTGTGTATCACCGAGACTGATGATTCCTGTGAAGGAAAATGGCAGCAGCTCTCCCATTCTAGCATCCTGAATGTGCTATTGAAAAATATCTTAACAAAGAAGGGAAAAATACATGACTACAACCAAGCTCTTTAATACTGTCATGACTGAAATGATGTAACCACAACTCTACAGTTATTATTGTTCGTCTAATGACACAAAAACCCTTAGTTGTCCTGCATACTGCTCTCCTTCAGCTACTTTTCCGAAGAATTAATGTTGAATGGTTTTAACCGTGTCTCATCAGACTATGCGTATGGTTATTGCAAAGGAACCAGACATTGCGTTTCCATGGGTTACCGACGTGAACAAATATTTGAGTGTTGTGTGGGCAGTTAACAACTACATCCTCATTCAAGGAGAAATGGGGAAAGGATGGTTGAAATGATGTGACTTCCACTTCATTAAATGTCTTGTCTGACAAGCAGGACAAAGCCTTGATCTAAATTAAGTCCAAGTTGAAATGTCTATCCTTAGCAAGGTGTTGGAATAAAAGGAAGCTGGCACTCTTAGTGCGGAGAGCCCTTCAGTTAACAAGAGACTGAGCAGAGTCTCTAGGTTTGCAAGGTAATGAATTTAAAATATAGTGAATAATATGTTGAGTACTGTTGGTAGTTTGGACATCTCTATTTGCATTCATTTCTATGTAAAGGATAGTTAGGTGGGAAAATGGATAGAAATATACACTTCTGCAATAATTGAATTAAACTGGATTTAGCAAACCTCAATAGAAGCCATTGTTAGTTTCTTTTTTTACTAAATACTTTTTCCTGATTGAGCGGTGTTCCTTTTTGGCACATTGTTCACTTCTAAGGTTTATTTTTTCAATATACCATGGAGTGATTTTACTGTATTAGTTTAGTAACATTTCTTTGAAAGTTGTAACTGATTCCTTGATGTTTAGTACAATTACTTGCAGAAAAGTCCTTTTTTTTTAGAAAGTTGAACAAAATAATTTTAATTACATAAGTATTTAGAAAACTGTAACTGCCTTTTAGATTATGATACAGTGAGAAACAAGTTTTCATATGTTGCCTAAACATTAGTGTTATAACCAGAGCCCTCCACCTAAAGCAGGATTCATTCAAGTTCTGTCCTCTGAGATTTTTCCAGATCAGAAACCCCACAGTATATTATGAAGTCAGACTAGACCCCAACCTTTTGCTATTTTGGCAGTGAGGATATGGTGATTCACTCCAAGTGCGATTCTACTGACAGTCTAAGGAGCTTTTATCAAAACAAATTATATTTAACAACATAGTTTAACTCTAACAAATGAATTAGCTTAACATTTAACAATTGAACAATATTTAAACATGACAAGATGCAAAACATGGCAAGATACAATTCTTAACTGCGAGCATATCACTGAGTTTCAATTCAAGCAATATTCCTCTTAAAAACATAAACCTCTCTTTAAAATTAGTTAGCAAAACACAGACATATTTGCTTATCTCAGTTAACAGTTCTAGAGCTTTCAGAACACCTCTGGAGGGAGAGAGAGAGACGGCGAGAAACCTTTTCTGGCATTCCAAACAGTAACTGCTTGTATTTAAAAAAAATAAAACTGGAAGTGTTTCTTCCCTGCAAGCTTAGTTTCTCCCATTAAGCACATAACTGTGTTCTTGTCGGTCAACCTAATCAAACCTCTACACTGAAACCCCCAGGGAAGACCCAAGTAAACACAAATGCATTAGCTCAGCTTAAAACAAACACTTCAGGTCTATAACGAATGTTTATCCTGTGCTCCCAGCTACCAATTTGAAGGTTTTGCTAGACAAATCAGCACTCTGCAAAACAGACCTGAATCCTAAACATACCCCTTAAAAGAAACATGATATACATATATTTCTTAAAGGTACAGTATCATTGCATCTGTTACTACAATTGGTGTCAAGTTGATGACCCACCTTCAATGAACATGCGATGCTCTGTCAATTTCTTGCAAGATAAATTTACTGACAGATATGGAGCCTTGTAGAATATGAAATCCAATTCCTGGCTTGTGTTGAGTTAAGCTGATCTTGCCTGCAATATCAATGAAGATGCTACATTTGATATCAGTGTCCCTGTGGGTGGCATTACACAACTGGTATGTTGATAGCACATTTCTTAGGAATATAAATAATAGAAAACCTCTTTGGTCAGCAATTTTTTTTTAATGGGACATGGGCATCGCTGGCTGGGCTAGCGCTTTTATTGCCCATCATTAATTACCCATGAGAAGGTGTTAGGTGAGCTGCCTTTCTAACCATGCAGTCTGTGTGGTGTAGGCACACCCACTGTCCTAAACTGATTCTTTATGAATGCAACTTTTTGAGAAGACTGGAAAAGAATAACATTGATTGACAAACAATCAATTCATTCGGATTGTATGGCAATTGAATTCTCTGTGATTTGCAGTTATAATGGAATCTAGGTGCCTTTGAGCAAGTCAGAAATTCCACCTGTCACAAGGACACTTTGCAGTCTCATCTAATTCTTTTGTGGTCAGGATAACTTGCACTTTTGAGAGAGTCTCCTTGGCCTCCACCAGGAGATTAATTCTGGAAGGAAAGGGGCAGAGATTAGCTGCCGCAGATTTTAGAGACTTATGGCTGGCAGCTTCTGTGGTGCTGTTCAATTTTTTAAATTGATCATTTTGAAAAAAGGAGTATTAAATTGAATGCCCTGTAATTTCATTGGTTTTTGGGGCTTTTCCAACTTAAGTGGGTCCTCCATCACATATTGGGTGGAATTTAATGTCTTTCTCTATGGAGGGAATCTTCCCACCACCACTCTGATTAAATCCATGAAGGGTAGGCCTGAGGATGGCCTGCTGCCCTGCCAACAATTGAGGCCTTTAAGGAGGTAATTAGTGCCTACCTAAGGACATCCTGAAGCCACTGGTATTAAACCAATGGTGGGTAGGGTGATTGCTATGAGGGAAGCCCGGGGGGGGCCTGAGTGGTCCTCATTCAAGAGTTCAAGGGCCTATGCCTGGTGGGGGGAGGGAGCGAGGGGGGAGAGGAACGTCTGGACCCTTTTGTCTCTGCAATGGGCATGATGCTTTTCTTGTGAATAATTAAGAAAAAAGACCTATTGTAGATTTCTCTCCAAATCCCCACACAGTTCTTTGAGGCGAGGGTAATCTGCCTTGGGGATATTGCCATGGACACTGTCAATGATGCTGATTGATTCTCTAGGGGCTGCTTACGGTCTGGAGATACTATGTTTCATCCTTCATCCAGCTGATCCTGCCAAAATGTGAACATTGCGGAGTGAAGTATTTGGATTTAAACTTGTGTCTCAATTCAGAAGTGCTGCTTGAACATTGCAGTTGCTGAGCAGCAATTGCGGACTTTTGGGAACCATTTTACATCCAAGTACCAAGGCAGCTCACGAGATTGTGACCATTTGTGTGCATTACTGTATGCTTGGTGTCATAACCTACGACCACAAGTTAAATATTCCATCTAGTCTACAGACAGGCATTAAATTCATCAGGAGCAAAGTCATCTTGCATTGTCCAATGGCTGTTTCTTTGTGACAAAACTCCCAACAGTCTTGAGAAAGCAATCTAGTTTATCCTCCTTGTTATTGTACAAAAGTAGTTTGTTTTCCTCTATGCAAAAGGATGTTTCGGCTCAAAAGCTTTCATGTCAACAGGCAGTATCTGGGAGCAAAGATACTGCATGATATGAACGAGTGTGGGAAAAAAGGTAACACTTTGGTGATTCTGTTGAAACAGTTCCTCCTCATTTTGTGCAAAATCCACAGGAATTACTACATGGTGCGTGCAGCTTCTGCAAGATGTGAAAGGCTGGGAATTGGGGAGTAGCAGTTTACACCAGCCTGTGAGGTGACTCGCTCTTGATAGGTTGTTGGGAGGAAGCCAATCCTTAGCAGCATCCTACTCTCTGGGTTTACAAGCTGTCAGTGCTGCCGAGTGTTGTGTCTTATGACATTTTGCCAAAGCTCTGTCATAAAATCTCACAATCCAAAAAGGAAAGTGCCAATGGGAAATGTCAATCCTCCACCAAGGTTACAATCTGGCTCTGACATCACAGTTGATGTGCACCGACCTTGCCAGTAACTATTTAAAAATACAGTGGATGCTTTTCGGAAAAATGTTTTTCTAAAGAATCTGTTGTTGAGGGAGGTCTTTGATCTGGGTTTTTGATTAGAGCGAGAGCTGCAAATAAACAATGCATATGTGAAACTTTGTGTCACAGCAGAGAATATTATCGATTGGGTTGGCTTCAGTGGTTTATGGTGAAGGGTTTTTTTTTAAGTGCTCCAAATGTAATTTAATTTTCTCCTGTATGAATATGTAACCCACTCTGTGTGTGGAATCTCAGGTGGTAATTGGAGCCATAGCAGTCTGTGGTAGATTGTCAGTCAACACACTGAAGGAAGATGCCACCACCTGCACCTTCCCAAAGAGGCTGTTTCAGCTGGGTAACACTTAGAAAATTAGCTGAAATTACAATATCGCTTCCAGTTGTAAGGTTTAGATGAAGCATGGTGTCTCATAAACATCACCTGAGTGCAATTAGTAATTTAGACTGTATATATGTAGACATTTACCAGCCAAAAATGATATGGAGTAGAAATTATTATCTCTGGTGTTGTCATTAGAGTACCTGAAGTATATTTAGGTTCTCTCCCCAGTAGGCTGAGGAGGAGTTAACCTATTGTATTAATGTCTCAGTAACATTACAGAGAGGGGAATATGGAACTAGTTGTTAAGCATTTATTATGATAACACAGCTGACAGTGCTTTCTGTACTTGTGTCTTGATTTGCTTAATTGTGTTTTGCTATTATAAAAGTGCTACCTCTTAATTTTTCCCCCCTCCAGATATAGAAACTCACGCTAGGGTATAGTCACTAGGTGACGGTATACCCACATGGCCATCCTTGTGTGTGACTCTAATCACAATTGGTTGCTGACTGCTCAGCTACGAGAGCCAGCACAGCTGAGGCTGACCCTAACTTATTACTTCCAACTAGAGTCATTGAATAACATTCAAAAGTGGTTGATGCTTTACAACTCCTTAACACAGGCACGCTGAGATCAACTGCAATCACCTTAAAGCCACACTGACCCTTAGTACAGAACAGACCAGTGATTGAACCTGGGACTTTCCTGGTCTTTGTGGCTCAAGCATCAAAATGCACTTACCCACCAAATCACTGTGGGTCTGAAGTGCGGCCCTTGTCTTGGCCACTAAGGAGAGAAAAAGAGTAGAAAGCTGTGCATTATTAATATCGTAAGAAGTCTCACATCACCAGGTTAAAGTCCAACAGGTTTATTTGGTAGCAAATACCATAGGCTTTCGGAGCACTGCTCCTTCGTCAGATGGAGTGGAAATGTGCTCTCAAACAGTGCAAACAGACAAAATCAAGTTGCAGAATACTGATTAGAATGCAAATCCTACAACCAGCCAGGTCTTAAAGGTACAGACAATGTGGGTGGAGGGAACATTAAACACAGGTTAAAGAAATGTGTATTGTCTCCAGACAGAACAGCTAGTGAGATTCTACAAGCCCAGGAGGCAAGCTGTGGGGGTTACTGATAATGTGACATAAATCCAACATCCTGGTTTAGGCCGTCCTCATGTGTGCGGAACTTGGCTATCAGTTTCTGCTCAGCGACTCTGCGCTGTCGTGTGTCATGAAGGCCGCCTTGGAGAACGCTTACCTGAAGATCCAAGGCTGAATGCCCGTGACTGCTGAAGTGCTCCCCCACAGGAAGAGAACAGTCTTGCCTGGCGATTGTCGAGCGGCGTTCATCCATCCGTTGTCGTAGTGTCTGCATGGTTTCCCCAATGTACCATGCCTCGGGACATCCCCCCCCGGAGCGTATCAGGTAGACAACGTTGGCCGCGTTGCAAGAGCAGGCACCGTGCACCTGGTAGACAGTGCTCCCACGCGAGACGACGGCACCTGCGCCGATAATCCAGCACGTCTTGCAGAGGTTGCTGTGGCAGGGTTGTGTGGTGTCGTGGTCACTGTTCTCCTGAAGGCTGGGTAGTTTGCTGCGGACAATGGTCTGTTTGAGGTTGCGTGGTTGCTTGAAGGCAAGAAGTGGGGGTGTGGGGATGGCCCCGGCGGTACATTGGGGAAACCATGCAGACACTACGACAACGGATGGATGAACGCCGCTCGACAATCGCCAGGCAAGACTGTTCTCTTCCTGTGGGGGAGCACTTCAGCAGTCACGGGCATTCAGCCTTGGATCTTCAGGTAAGCGTTCTCCAAGGCAGCCTTCATGACACACGACAGCGCAGAGTCGCTGAGCAGAAACTGATAGCCAAGTTCCGCACACATGAGGACGGCCTAAACCGGGATGTTGGATTTATGTCACATTATCAGTAACCCCCACAGCTTGCCTCCTGGGCTTGTAGAATCTCACTAGCTGTTCTGTCTGGAGACAATACGCATTTCTTTAACCTGTGTTTAATGTTCCCTCCACCCACATTGTCTGTACCTTTAAGACCTGGTTGGCTGTAGGATTCGCATTCTAATCAGTATTCTGCAACTTGATTTTGTCTGTTTGCACTGTTTGAGAGCACATTTCCACTCCATCTGACGAAGGAGCAGTGCTCCGAAAGCTTATGGTATTTGCTACCAAATAAACCTGTTGGACTTTAACCTGGTGTTGTGAGACTTCTTACCGTGTTCACCCCAGTCCAACGCCGGCATCTCCACATCATTATTAATATCACCATGACGTTGACATAATATTTTGGCATTGCAGATGACAAATATTTCCCCCATGCAGATCGCACTCTTCTTAAAAAGGACCTGAGATTAACTATTGTATATAAAGAGAAATATATGCTTCCGTACAAGATCATTTACTTTTCTTTGAAACAGGTATTTTCGTGGGATTGAATAATGCTGAAAATACCTTTGTTAGTAAAATTAATCGTCCTACACACACCTCTTCGATATTTACCCTGTGTAACTTTTACACTGGTTAACATAAATTAGTTCAAACTTTGTGATAGTTTGAACTACGATAAAACAAACTTAATAAGTTAAAAATTATATCCTGTGGCCTGAACTGCAAAATATGCCAGTTACTGGTATTTAAGAGCAGTTGCACTACTCATCTATTTTATATTTATGTGAACCAGAATCTCTCGAGCTTATGTGTACAGCCTTCGTGTGAAGCTCTGAAAATTGGCATCAGCAATTAACTAAGTGATATTTGCCATTGAAGCAGAGGCTGTTTTTGCTGATGTAACAAAAATTACTGGCTACAGATTGTGCAGAGCAGGTGAAAACTCTTCCCATTTTTTATGTGGATGCACTCCATGGGAATAATAAAATCAATGTTGGCTCCAGTTTTCAAGCTACAAGCAGACCATTGCCCCTCAAAATACAGAATTCATGCCCTCTGTCAGATAAATTCTTGAGGCCTAACATAAAGGACCCTTACTCCATAAAAGTCCATGATTTAGCCATACTACAATAAGTATTTTCATATCATGCAGGTACTTTGCAATATATATGTATATGTCATATTATTATGTGGCAATAGACTTATGGTAGAAAAGTTTCTGAATAACAAAAATGCAAAATTGTGAAGAATTGAATATCAGCCATGCTAATAATTCTTACCAACTTTGTCAGGAAGGTTACTTCAAGTTTGGTACAGCATAGTATATACATGAAAAGTGCAATGAGCGATAGTTGTTCAGCTAAATGTCCTGACTTATAGACACCAGAAGTGGCTATTCCAGGAATGTTAATCGGTACATTGTAATTTTCAGCATTGTCTCTCAACTCAGGATTGTCCCATGCCAGTATAATATTTTGGGTGTACTGCATTGTTGAATGTGCTAGATTTCAGATGTGAAACTGAAACTCCCATCATCTATCTGTTCAGGTGACCCTAAAATAGCTTCAAAAACATCGCAGTATATAGTACATATGGAGGTCATTCAGCCCATTTTGTCTTTGCTGGTAGAACTACCCAATCTATCCTGCTTTTCCCCCTACCCCTACATTTTTTTTTTCTTTCAAGTATCTGCCCAGTTCCCTTTTGAATATTACTATTGAATCTCATTCCACCAGCCTTTCAGACGATGTATTCTAGATCACAACTAGCTGTGTAAAAGAAAAAATCCTCTTGTTGCCCTGGTTCTTTTGCTAGTCGCCTTAATCTGTGTCGTCTGGTTATGCAAACCTGTTTGTTCTGCAAACAGTTTCCCTTATTCATTCAATCAAGACCATTCTTCACTTTGAACACCTACATCAAATTCCCTCTTGACCTTCTCAGCTTCAAGGAAAGCAATCCCCCCCATTCTCCAATCTTTCCATATAACTGAAGCCCCTTATCCCTGGTATCCTTCTAGCAAAAGAGCATTGAATTCTCCCAGTGTTCGGGTCAACATCCATCCTTCTAATAATATCACCAAAACACATTAGCTGGCCATGCATCTCACCATGATTTGTGGCACTTTGAGCACAAATTGGATGCTCTGTGTTCCTACATTGCAACAGTGATTACACGTCAACATTATTTCAGTGGCTCTGAAACATTTTGAGATATTAACAGTTTACAAGTTTTTTCTTGTTGATTGGTTTGTGTTTCCATTATTTGTGTAATATAATGCTTGCAATATGTATAACATCATGCATAACTTATTGCTGTTCACCCAGCAGATTGGTCACTGTTCATGTACAAAGACAAGTTTCATTCAAAGGAACTGAGCGACCTAATTGTGCTTGCACTGGTCTTTCATTATTGGGGCTTTGGTTCAAATACAAGTCTGTTGCATCTTTTTGTCTATCTGCAAGATGTAAGGGTCCTACAGGAAATGAATTTCACCTGTCTAAATCAAATTCCCAGTGGGCCTGGTACCACAAATGAAAGTTTACTCCTTAATAGGTACAAAATTAGCAAACTCACTCAGGAGCTCAAGGATTTTCAATATGCTTGTGGCAAGATTGCATTTGATTCTTATTGGTAGAACAAAGGGAGTGCACATGTTAGGCTACACCATATCGGATCTGGGAATGCTTGTTGCTGAGACTGAGTGACAAAAGTTCCCCTCTTCAACACGAATACTCTTCACCTTGATAAGCACAACAATTTGCCCAGAAGAGATTTTTTGATGGGAGCGATAAGCATCTTTAAAGCATTTGGAGTTTCATAATTTAACCTGTTCATTTATTTTAAATCAAGTTCATCATTTGAGGGTTAGAATAGTTGCTTCCCTTGTGCTGGTTATAAACCAGCACAGACATTGTGGCTGGGGGGGCGGGGGGAAAGAAGAATTTTTTTCTTAATTGAAATCTACAAGGGGATTTGCTTTTAAATGGGAATTTGTTTAGAGATTCTTTTCATTATCCATTCATGGATGTGAGCCCTTCAGGCTTGGTCAACGTTTATTGCCCATCCCTAACTGCCCTTGAGGAGGTGATGGTGAAGGTTGTCTTTCACAAGCCCTTATTTCAATATCACAGTCTGCAACTTGAACATTTATAATTCTGCGAATCCAATCTTTTCAAACAATCTGTGGTTCAGAACGATTTGCAAAGCTTAAAATAAAAATGTGAGTGGCCAATGGTTCTTCTCGTTTAGAATATTTAAATGAATATACTCTGTCTATCCCACCAAGGCCTGTTTGGAAATAAATAACTTGCTAAAAACTTGAATTGGTCATGTGGGAATGTGAGTTTCCAACCACAGAGTGACTTGGAGTTTAGCTCATGTACAGCCTGCAGCAGAATGTCACCCCTTGTGTTAAAATGCCTTGTTCCAAGAATACGAAGAAATCTTTTGTTCGAGTTGGAAGGAAGCAGCTGAGCATTGATTGACTTTCACGTGCCCTGCAGACCCCTGAATGAAATAACAAGACCTTTGCTTTTCCTCTTGCCTAATGCACTTGTTGGAAATGATTGATTTCTGTCAGTGGAAATGAATAGGACAGTTAATAAGCCAAGACCGTCGAGGTATTTCCTCTTGAGGAGATGCAAGAATGATGCACTCTAATTGATTTTCACTTTAATTTAACACATGATGCATTCAATGTAGGTTTAGTTATGCTGGAAAATAATTTTCTACTGTACAGCTTCAACAGAAGATGTGTGACAGGGATGGTTTCACTGAGCTGCAGACTGAAACAGATGCTCATTACTGCACTGTATCCATGCTATGTAACTCAGCCAATTGTAGCTGTATCTGTTTTGCACTCTTTGATAGTTCATGCTCCCTCCTGAACAGCAATACTCAAAAGGTAATAATGGAGGACATGGAGCAGAACTGCTGGGGCCCAGGATGCTTTGCTGTGTGGCACTAGGTCATCTTTCATTCTCACTCATCCGATCTTTCTCTCTCATCTATATGTACGATGCATCTGCTCAGTCAAAAGCTGATACACTCTAGTTTTACACAAATCAATCCCTTTACAATTTAACAGGCACAGAGTTAAATCGGGAGAAAGAATGGCCCTAACATTGGCTGATTGGCAGCAGAGGGCACAGCCTGAATGTAATCACTCACTGAATATAATCCCATTCACTGAACTGAGTGATTTCTGCGGTTGGCCTTCTCGAGTCCTATACTTGACTAAAGTGATAGGTTAATGGTTGCATCTGGAGGGCACAGTTGTGCTTTAGTCACTTACAAGGGAAGCATTCTGTAATGAGAGGATAAGCTGCAGTGGATGAAGATGAGGCAAACTGCTCTACACCAAGCTTGGGACTGAGCCTCCTTCTCTGTGTGCACCAAAACAATCCCGCAACCATCATTAATTTATTAGCTTCATGATGATTTGTGAACACCAACAGCATATAGGGCCATAAGATAAAAAATGAGAATTCTAACAGAGACAGATTCCAAGGAGTCACAGGGCACTGATAAGGCAGCCACAGATGTGACTCCTTTGTTCTTTGACAGTTTTCAGGTCAGGATCCTCAGCCCTGAAGCAGTTTTCCCTGTCAGTCCTTTGTCATGCTGCATGGCACTTTGCTAATGCACTTAATGAGCACCGTTTTGCAGGTGCTGACTTGCTTAGAAAGTATGACACTGTACAGTAAAGCTTAATTCATTTGTGTTTAATTTGAGAGATCTGTTATCACCTCCATCAGCCAATGTAGGCTGCTTTTGAAAGTGTTATTTTTTTTTTCTTTTTTTAAAATGAAGGGCATAACCTTGTTAACTGTGCCCCAGTCATTTTAATGTATTTTTAATGCATTTAGGAGATATTGCACTTTTGAAAATAGCAACCAATAAATTCACATTTTCATTCCTGTGGCCTTTTTCGTTTATTGGGAACTGTGAGGCAGTTGTGAGAAAAAGATTGCAGTGTTTAATGGAAGAGCTGTAAATTGTATTTTCTTGGGGAAGAGGTACTGCCTCTTGTAAGGTATAATGCTTTTTAGTTCTGTGCCAGAAACAGGATTCTGTCTTCTCTCTGTGCCATGAAATATTGGCACAACTAAAGAGATTTGTGAGTTGCTGCCTCTTTTTGGTGGCTTGCTCTCACGAGAGTAGGGATGTGCTCGATTTAAGACGTGAGCTAGGTGGAATCATACAAGCTTCATTTGCGTTCGTTTAATTCCGGCTGATACTGTTTTATCACTGGTTCTTGTCGCTAAGATGGTGTAATTGCTGTTTGGCGTCATGCTCCAGACAGCAAAGCTTCCTGATCTCATCCTCAAAATTTGAGCTTTTCATCAGGGAAAGAGAAAATGTAAGAAATGGATTACTAAATGCTTTGTGAAGAGCGAGAGATGGCAAGATCAATACTATATAAGGCCCTCTAGTTCATTATTCCATATCAAAGTCAGCTGCATCATGTTTTGAAGGGATATAAACATACCTACATAGCTTAGTATTTTGATTTACCGGGATATGTCTGTAAAATTGAAATGTCAAAAGTCTTCCCCTGGGATTGGTGCCCAGATGGTTTCTAAAGATAACTTTGGGAACTGGCCTTGTGTAAAACTGATGAGCCAGAATAATATTGGAACCCTATGTCAGATTTTTGTTTCATGCAGGATACTGGTACTAAGTTGGTGCTCCAGATTGCTTGAACAGTTGGTGTGTGGAAGAAAGGGGCATTACAACATGGTGTCACTCTGCTAGAAACTGACTTGCTATGTGAGCATGCTGGCACACAAACACATTCATTCACAATTGGAGGGTTTAATACACCAGCTCGGTCTCAGTCAAAAGCTTGCACTCGCAGTTAACGGGCAGTTATTGGTCCCAACACACAACACAGAGCGAAAGCGCTTTAACATTTTCTAATTAGTTTTCACCTGATCCATATCTGCCAATTGCATTTGTCGAAACCATACTAATACTTGCAAGAATGCACAGTAACTTTGTCGGAGATTTTCTGTGCACATCTGCCCCTTATTGTCCCTTTCTATTAATGCCCTCATGATCTGGAGCATTTGATTTATCTGTTTATTCACATATTTGTTGTCATAAAATGATCCATACACAGGGACACAGGAACCCTTTTCATTTGTTGATATCTTTTCTATTCTTTCTATGGGGCAAAAATGCAATTAGGTGTTTGTGGCCAATTTCCGCTGTGCATCATCAAAGAACAGTTGGCATCCCTGCATGTAGACTGTTGGGAGCTGATTATTTTCCTAATCAGTATAGGCACAATCAAGGGAGACAATTAGCTGGGTTAAGCCTCCAAAGCTTCCTTCTGCAGTTGACAACGTCACTTGTACGACATTCTGAACCTACATCAGTGATACTTTCAAAATACCCTGTGGCCTCGATTCTCCTGTTAACTGCTCGGCCTGGATCCATTATGTGTTTTCCATTTATTGACTGTTGGATGCTTTGAAAATGCATCACATTGTCAAAAGTTTATTTTTTAACAAGGGGCAAGGTGGGATTTCGCCATTGCACAGGAAGCTTACCACAGACACTCCTTCATTTAAAAGTGAGACTTTGTAACTGGGATTCCTTGAAATTACCCGAGAGAATGTGTTACAGACAAGTACATTTTAAATGAAACTTTTCCTGATTGTTATAGTGGAGGCTGGCAGTTTCTGCACAAGACAAAGTTGTATTTACAGTCCGAGTTCTAAAATGTGTTGCAAATTCGGTGAAAAGGGCGAACGGGCAAAGAAAGTTGAAATGATTCAACCAGGTTTATTGAAGTTAAAAATAGCTGGTATAAGTTCTCCTTAGTTTAATGCTGCTTTGATTTCCATCATGCTAGTTTGAACATGTACATGTAGTTTACTGACTATATAGATCCAAAGCATGAACCTATAGATCTCAATTGACAAGTATTGATGGAGACCCTTGATTTCAGCCTTGCCTAACCTGCTGGAAGCGAAGGCAAAATGAACTTTTAATAGGGAATGAATATGCTGTTTAAAATTCTACTCTTGTCTATATTTTCCATCTCACTATCTGCTTCGTGTTGTACTAAACCCCTGCTCATTGATACCAAACTGCTTTTACAGCAGAAATAATTGATTAGTTAGTGCTCTCTGATGTGAAGCCATTCACTGGCACCTGTGCAAAATGAATAACAAGTGATATGAGCAAGAGGCGGTATTTTGTCCCATAGCCTCTGAACAAAAGTTGGCGAAATTAAAAGGAAATGATCTCCATCTGCACACCATATTGTGGAGAATATTGTGAAGGCCAAATTACGTTTGCTCATGGGAACTTGAGAATCATAATCATCTCAGCAAATATCTGCTAATAATCCGACGTTTATCAGTGAGAGGAGGGATATGCAGCTGTGCTGTGTGGAGGTGAGTCTGCAGAGGACAGCAGGCCTAGAGTGGCTTTGATTATTTTGGGCTCGGTGTTTAAGTCCCCAAACAGATGCAGGTGTTTTTTAATCCTGACAAGATGTTGCAGCAAGAGCTTCCAGCCTTGGAGACCGAGAAAACCTACAGCGAAAGATGGTACAATAATGTGTTAGGTAAACAGGTGTTAGCCTGAGATCATTTTTATATATAACAGAGAATTTGGGGAGACCGGTACAGGAGGTTGTTTGATGCGTGGTTTTGTTTTGTCATTTGTTGTCTGTGCAGTTCCAGCGTTTTCTGTTTTTATTTCAAATTTCTAGTATTGGAGGTGAGTTTTCTTTTTATTTCATCATTATTGACTGGATGTCTATAAACTGCTGAGTGCGACAGTACAAATTCCCAATGGATCACGTTAAGATGCTGAAAAAGTTGCAGCCTGTGCTTTAGGGACCCAGTGGAATGTGATCCTGTGGCTGGCATTAGTTGGTTCTGCCTCAGGCATGCAATGACATCCTTCAACGGATGCACTAGTGATGTCCCAGCTGCCAGCGAACTCATTATTCACATACTGAGCATTAATGGAAAGGGACTAGGGATAGAAGAATGGGAGTAGTGACTCAATAGCCAAACTAAACTGGGATGTGATTGATATGGAAATCCGGCAACAGGTTCCACCCATAGCGGCAGAAATGCCTTGTAGCAATTGGTTGGTGATGTTTGGAGTGGCTTTCCATTCATCTATCAAGTAGATACATCAGACCACGTTTTCAGCACAGCTTGAAAACCGTTCTGGAGGAATGGAGGACAACTCCAATTCTTTCCCATCGCACATTACTGAGGCAAAATTAATCAATTCAAGCTCGAATGTACGAGACAGTCATCAAGTCAGAAAAATCCATAGGTCTTCATTAGCTTTCATGAATAATATTACATTATCAGTTTTATGAAATATAACCTTGGTCTGACTCACTCATTCTGATATGTCATTTTATTACTTCAATAATTCATATGGTTGTCTGGTATTTATTTGTAAAGTTGAACCACATCAAAGTCAAATTGTTTGATGGGAGTGAGTAAGCATTTGGTGCTCCAGTGGTTTGTGCTAAAGGGATTCAGGTGCGGTTTTGACCCTGCAAATGATTAGTTCCAAACCTGTGGGCCAGTCATTTGTATTCCTTCCAAACCTCAGATCAATAGAGATGAAAAAACAGGTCTAGGAGTGGGTTAAACCGCATCCTGTCCGCTTCTCGGCTTTTTGGCTAAGATCAAGTGTATGGACGGCAGCCCATGGTCGGCCGCACTTGGTCGAGGTCATTAGGTTACGCTGGGGCTTCATATGTTTCATATGAAGCTATTTTTAAAAGCGGCATCTTGGCCTTTTGGCTAAGATGCAAATGAGCTCAAGTCTTGGAGGAGGAACCTCCCCCTTCTCCAATCAGCTTGGCTCATGTAGATCAGGCCCAGGACAGGGTGGTTTGGTCGCTCGCCCTGTCTTGTCAGCCTGGATCTGAAATGTCTCAACTTGTTGAGACTCTGAATTGGATTTGATTTGATTGAATTGGAAAAGTATAAAAAAAAATAAAAAAAATTAAAAAAAAGTCCTGACCCACCCTCAGTTGTGAAAAGGTATCGGAGAAGGAGACCAAGGAGTGGGAAATTTTTTTTTAAAAAAAGAGAAATCTAAAACATCAGTCCTGACATTACTTAATAGGCTGCAAATAGACACATTCCTGCTATTTTAGCTGGCTTGTTTAAAATACATGTGTTAACACCTCTGCTACAGCAGTGGAAGAGGAGTTTCAGATGAATGTGTTAAATATTCATCATCTGATAGCCCAAGGCGTAGATTTTAGGCCTGGAGAATTTTGGAGGTTTTTTTTCCCTGGCTCTGCAATATTTTGTAAACTAGTTATAATTGGCTGCTGTGTACACTTTTAAAATGAAAACATTATTGACTTACTGAGTTGTGTTACATAATATTAACTTACTCTGAGTTGCTTGTCTGTACAGTGAGCTTTAATGAAAGATTAATACTTTCTGCACAGGACTTGCTTTTGTTGGAAGTAGTTATTCTGTTAGGGGCCCTTAAGAATTCATCAGTAACTGTACTCTTCACTGCCTGCGTGAACCACTGGTGACCTTTTGGGTCCAATGCTTTGAGCCTACAATGTGTTTACAAAAACCGGAATCAATAGTAATTATGGGGTCAGCACAAAACCTGTGAGAAGACAAACATACGAATTAGAATAAGGCCACCCAGCCCCTCGAGCCTGTTCCGACATTCAAAAAGATCATGGCTGATCTGATTGTAACCTGCACTTCACATTCTTGCCCATTCCTGATAACCTTTCACCCCCTTGTTAATCAAGAATCAATCTAGTTCAGCCTTAAGAATATTCAAAGACTCTGCTTCCACTGCCTTTTGAGGAAGAGAGTTCCAAAGACTTATCTCCCTCTCAGTGAAAAACATTCTCCTCCTCCTCGGTCTTAAATGAGCGACCCCTCATTTTTAAACCATGACCCCTAGTTGTAGATTCTCCCACAAGAGGAAAGGTCACGTAGCCCAAAGAAGGGAGATTGAGTTAGCCAGGTCTTCTACATAGCTGATAAGCTCTTTTAACTGTCAGTAACATTTAGCTAAATTCTGACAAAATGGAGGAGCCTCCTCTAAAGTGATGCCATCATGCCTTCAACTTCCCCATCCTTTTCATCAAGATGGCTTTTACCCATATTCCCGTGACATAATTAATGGGCAGCACGGTAGCACGGTGGTTAGCACTGCTGCTTCACAGCTCCAGGGACCTGGGTCCGATTCCCAGCTTGGGTCACAGTCTGTGTGGAGTTTGCACATTCTCCCCGTGTCTGCGTGGGTTTCCTCCGGGTGCTCCGGTTTCCTCCCACAGTCCAAAGATGTGCGGTTTAGGTTGATTGGCCATGCTAAAATTGCCCCTTAGTGGCCTGAGATGCATAGGTTAGAGGGATTAGCTGGTAAATATGTAGGGATATGGGGGTAGGGTCTGGGTGGGATTGTGGTCGGTGCAGACTCGATGGGCCAAATGGCCTCTTTCTGTACTGTAGGGTTTCTATGATTCTATGAACGTTAGCATTTATTATAAAAAATGGACTATAGTCTTCGGTCATAAATAGCATGAACAATGGGTGGGATTTTCCAGCTGTTCCTGCCGGCAGGATCTTCCGTCCTGCCGACGGCGATAGCACTCCGCAGGTTCCCCAGAGTATGAATAATAGGAAAGCTCATTGATAGGGGAGCTGGGAAATCCTGCCCAGTGAGTTTAACACACAGTTATTCACTCTTGGAATTTGCTGATTGTCGTGAACCTTCTCACCAAGTTTTAATATTGCAGCTTAGGATATTATTACAGAATATTCAAATGCATTTGTTTTGTGTGCATTCCTGCTGCTACTGGCCCACAAGCAGTGCTTTACAGGTACTTGCCTTTAACGGGCCTAATGGCCTCCCTTTGTGCCGTAAAGATCTCTGGTTTTAACATTAATGGCTGAGAGCAAATTAACATTAAACCAAAAGGCCGCACTGATCTTTTTTTCCCTCTGTAACCTGTTTAACTATATGCTGGAGGTCCAGGAAACTGCAGCCGAGTCCTTGCTTCCTGCTACTGAGCCAATGTTGGATCCAACTTGTCGTTGTCCTTGAATCCTAGATGTTTATACTTTTCTGATTAGTCTTCCATGTGGGACCTTGTCAGAAAGTCTTGCTGAGATTCATGTAACACATTAATCATGCTACCCTCATTGACTCTCCTTGTTACCCTATCTCTCAAAAAAATTAAATCAAGTTAGTCATAAATGACCATCCCTTAACAAGTCCATACTGATTGTCCTTGATTAGTCTGTGTCTTTCTATATGACGAATAATGCAGTCCCTCAAAATATTTCCCAACAATCTCCCCAGCGCTGAAGTTAGGCTAACTGCTCTGTAATTACTCAGTCTATCTCATCCTTTCTTTTTAAACAACAGCACAATGTTAGCATTTCTCCAATTCTCTGGCATCGAGAGCAAATTTCCACTCTATCTGACGAAGGAGCAGTGGTCCGACAGCTAATGGTATTTGCTACCAAATAAACCTGTTGGACTTTAACCTGGTGTTGTTAAAACTCTTACTGTGTTTATCCCAGTCCAACGCCGGCATCTCTACATCATCGCACCTGTAACCAGAGGTTTGGAAAATGATGGTCAGAGCATCTGCTATTTGTTCTCTTGCTTTCTTAGTAGCCAAGGACATATTTTATCCAGGCTCGACGATTTATCTACTTTCAAAGATGTTAACCCCTTTAATTATGCTCATGCTATGCTTGTCCCACTCAATACTTTACACTCCTCCCCTTTTAAAAGTGTCTTGTCTCCCTCCTTTGTGAGGATAGACGGTAAGAATCCTGCCCATGCTATGCACTTCCATCTACACTTTACATTTTTGATCTCTAATAAACTCTACTCTCTTGTTAGTTATCCTCTCGCATTTTATGTATTTAGAAAAGGTCATTGGATTTTCCTTGATTTTACTTGACAATAGTTTTCATATCCTAACTTTGCTTTCCTAATTTTTCCTTTTTAATTTCACCTCTACTTTCTGTATTCCTGTAAGCTTTCTGCAGTATTGAGTTCTCAAAAGTTTCCCTTTCTTTTCCTTATCCTACTTTGCTCTTTGACATCCAATTTAGGAGTGTAACCTTTTTTCTTTGAGGGGGTATATTTTGATCTGAGCCTTCAATATTCCATCCTTGAATTTGCTTCCCTTTTTTAAGATTTATTCTTTTAAGTAGGATGTTGGCATTACTGGTGATCGTTGTCCATCTCTCATTGCCCCTGAATTGAGTGGCATGCTAGGCTATTTCAGAGGGCATTTGAGAGTCCACACTGCTTTGAGTCTGAAGTCACATGTGGGGCAGACCAGGTCGGATGGTAGATTTCCTTCCCTAAAGAACATCAGTAAACCAGATGGGTTTTTACGACATTTGATACTTTCATGGTCACCATACTGAGACTAGCTTTCAATTCCAGATTTGTTAATTGAATTTAAATTGCTCCAGCTGCCGTGGCAAAATGTGAACCCAGACCATTAGCATAGACCTTTGGAATACCAGTCCAAAGACATTGCTACGACATCAACCTTTCTCCCTTCAAGTAGCTATTTCCAAGCCACTTTTGTGAAATCACATTTCAGCCTAGTAAAATTGGGCTTTTCCCAACTGAGTACTTGATTCCAGATCCATCTTTGTCTTTTTCTATGATTATGTTAAATTTAACTGAAATTATGATCACAATCACCAAAATACTCAATTCTGAGCTGCCCAAATGACTTGGTCATCTCCGTTTCACCTTACATTTTAAAGATAGGTGTACAAACTAACCCACTTGTATAAGTTGTGATGAACATTTTGGCTACAACTCAGCATCAATTGATTTATTTAATTTGTTTGATTATAACTTCTCTTTCCTTAATTATTGTGTCTGCTACAATTGATCACCTCCGACTTTCCGTGCTTCAAACAGTGTGAAGCTTTATTTGTTGCTGACACATGAGCAAAACACTTAAGCTGCCCTTGCTTGCCCTCACACTTCATCATCCGCAGAGCTGTGCGCACTTGCCACGTTCACCCAGGAGACCACATTCAGTAGTTGCTTAGGGAGGCATGGCTGAAATAAGATGATTACAACTTAAACTGTGGGCCTTTAACTTGCAGCAAGAACCAAATACTAAGTAACAGCCAGTGAGTAACACTTGAGAACATTTCCACCTGGTGAAGGAAAGATGCAATGGGAAACTGATTTCTATGAAATATTATTTGTTACAGATTACATGAGCTTGTTGAATACAATTATTTTTAAGTTCATGATGCTATTTTAATATGTTAGTCTTTTTTAAGTGCAGTTCATGCCTCCTTTCAGATGTCTGCTGCTCCTTTCTTTGAAGTTGACAGTAACAGTACAATCTCACCAACTTTTACAGATGCACCATAGAAAGCATTCTTTCTGGTTGTATCACAGCTCGGTATAGCTCCTGCTCTGCCCAAGACCCCAAGAAACTACAAAAGGTCGTGAATGTAGCCCAATCCATCACACAAACCAGCCTCCCATCCATTGATTCTGTCTACACTTCCCGCTGCCTCGGAAAGGCAGCCAGCACAATTAAGGACTCCACGCACCCCGGACATTCTCTCTTCCACCTTCTTCCTTCGGGAAAAAGATACAAAAGTCTGAGGTCATGTGCCAACCGACTCAAGAATAGTTTCTTCCCTGCTGCTGTCAGACTTTTGAATGGACTTACCTTGCATTAGGTTGATCTTTCTCTACGCCCTAGCTATGACTGTAACACTACATTCTGCACTCTCTCGTTTCCTTCTCTGTGAACGGTATGTTTTGTCTGTATAGCGCGCAAGAAAGAATACTTTTCACGATGTTAATACATGTGACAATAATAAATCAAAAATCAAAATCAAATCATTTGGTTCACTGACAGTATCCATTACCCCAGGTGGTACAGGTGATCCTTCTGACTTTCATTCATCGATTGGCTTCACACTGCCCAGCAAACTCTTGTAATTTCAAGAAGAGCATATTTTCCCAAAGAAGGTGGAAATTCAGCTTCAGTAAAAGGGAAACTGGTCTAGTGGTAATGTCACTGCTCCCAAAACCCACCATGGCATCTAGCGGAATTTTAGACCATAAAAAACAAGAACAGGAGTCGGCCATTTGGTCCTTGGAACCTGCTCTGCCATTCAATAGGATCATGGCGGATCCAACATTCCTCACATCCACTTTCCTGCCCTTTACCCATAACCTTTGATTCCCTTACTATTCAAAAATCTACCTATCTCAGTCTTAAATATACACTACCTCCACAGTGCTCTGTGGCAAGGAGTTCCAAAGACACTCAACCTTCTGAGAGAAGAAATTCCTCCTTGTCTCAGTCTTAAATTGGCACCCCTTTATTCTGAGACTATGTCCTCTGGCCCTAGGCTCTCCTGTAACTCATGGAATCCTACAGTGCAGAAGGAGGCCATTCAGCCCATCAAGTTTGCACTGGCCACAATCCCACCCAGGCCCTATCCCCATAACCCCATGCATTTACCCTAGCTAGTCCCCCTGACACTAAGGGGCAATTTAGCATGGCCAATCCACTTAATCTGCACATCTTTGGACTGTGGGAGGAAACCGGAGCACCTGGAGGAAACCCACACAGACACGGGGAGAATGTACAAACTCCACACGGACAGTGACCCAAACCGGGAATTGAACCCGGATCCCTGGCATTGAGGCAGCAGTGCCAACCGCTGTGCCACCATGCCACCATTTGAGAGGAAACATCCTCTCAGCATTTACACTGTCAAGCCCCTTTAAAATCCTGCCCATTTCAATGAGATCACCTCTCATTTATCTAAATTCTAATGAGTAGAGTCCCAAACTGTTTAACCTTTCCTCATAAGACAATCCCTCCATACTGGGGATCATCCTTGTGAACATTCTCTGAACTGCCTTCACTGAAATAATATCTTTCCTTAAATAAGGGGACCAAAACTGCTCACAGTACTCCAGATGTGGTCTCACCAGTGCCTTGTACAGTTGCAGCAAGACTTCCCAACTGTTATACTCCAACCACCTTGAAATATGGGCCAACATTCCATTAGCTTTCCTGAGTACCTGCTGCACCTGTGTGCTAGCTTTGTGTTTCGTGTACATGTACCCCCCCAAACCCCTGTGAGTTACAGCTTTTTGCAGTTCTTCACTTAAATAATACTGTTCTTTTGTTCTCCCTTCAAACATGGACAACTTCACGTTTTCTCACATCATACTCCTTTTTGCCCACATAACCTATCAATATTTCTTTGTAAACTGTTTGTATCCCACTTGCAACTTGCCTTTCCTCCTACTTTTGTATCATCTGCAAATTTGGCTACCGTACATTCCTTTCCTTCCTCATAGGTCATTAATATATATTGGAAACAGTTGCAGTTTAAATTTAAATTCAGTTAATATAAAATCTGGAATATAAAGATAGTCTCAGTAATGGTGATCATGACAGCTATCATCAATTGTTGTAAAAACTCATTTGGATCACTAATATCCTGTAAGAAAGGAAATCTGCTGTCCTTGCTTGGTCTGACATACAAGTGACTCCAGACCCACAGCAACATGGTTGACTCTTAACTGCCCTCTGCAATGGCCAACGAAGCCATTCAGTTATAAAGGGAAATTAGAGATGGGCAACAAATGCTGGCCTTGTCAGTGAAGCCCAAATCCCATGAAAGAATAGGAAAAAAACCTCAAGGATATTTATTTTATCTTCAAACAAATGTACTGTCTCTATCTGTTAATCTTACACACCCAAGCCTCATGTGCTTTTTGTCAGCAGAATTCAGTGCTGGTCACATGACTTCCTCCTTTCCTCCATCTTACCCTAAATTGAAGACACATTCCCAAGCATAACAACCTTATAAAACTTTGCATTTGTGACAATTTATATTTCCTAAGTTTTGCTATTTGAAATCTACATACACTAAGATTTGAGTAATCACTACACAAATCTTATTGGTGCTGGCCTTCAGCAAGAAATGTCTCCGTAACAGGAACCAGTGATTGAAATATCGCTCAGGAAGCCCATCAAGTGGCTGGTGTTGGAAATGGAAAATTGGTCATACTATTGGATGAGGAATGCTCTTCAAAGATTGGGCCTGACTACAGATTCTAAAATGGAAAATATTGCATTCCCCAGCATGCTTTATTAGAATTTCTGAACAAATTCAAAACAATATATTTAAGAGTGCACTTGAAGAAATAAGATTTTCAAAACTAATATGGTGAAGCCCTGTTCTTTTATTATTTGGTGTGTTGGTTATATTTGGATTGGGAGGTCGGTTAGCTTAGTTGGACGTCTGGTTTGTGATGCAGAGTGACGCCAACAGCACAAGTTCAATTCCCGTACCGGCTGAGGTTATCCATGGTCTTCTTGATCTTTCCCCTCGCCTGAGGTGTGGTTACCCTCAGGTTAAATCACCACCAATCAGCTCTCGTTCTCTCTCAAAAAGGGGGAGAGCAACCTATGCTCCTCTGGGACTTTGGTGACTTTCATATATTTGGGATATTGTGCTTATAACAGAACAAAATGGATGTGAAAAGGAATATAAAACAAGCTGAAGAAAATTATAGATGTAAATGGTCTGGTGTAGATAGGAGAAACTGCAAGTTGTAGAAATGGTTCACTGTCGGTGTGACGGAATTATAAGGGTGCATTATTAGGTCACAGCTGTGTTGATTATGCCCTGATTGGGTGAGTGGGGTTGGCTGAAGCAATTTGCAGTTGAGTCAAGTCACTTTGCTTATTATGTTAATCTAATGTCTCATCCAAATGCTGGTACTCCAAAAGTGTAACACTTCCTCAATACATCACTTGAGTGTTAGCCAAGTCTCTGGATTAGAACTTAATCCAAAACCTCTGCTACCGACTGAGGCAAGGCTGACACCAAGGGAAAAAATTACTACTGGACCTTTTTTATTTATTCGTGGGATATGGGTGTCGCTGGCTGGCCAGCATTTGTTGCCCATCCCTTGTTGCCCAAGGCCAGTTGAGAATCAACCACATTGCTGTGACACTGGAGTGGCATCTAGGCCAGACCAGGTATGGGCAGCAGATTTCCTTTCCTAAAGGACATTAGTGAACCAGATGGGTTTTTTCAACAATGGTTTCATGGTCATCAGTAAATTCTTGATTCCAGATATTTTTATTGAATTCAAGACCCACCATTTGCCATGGCAGGATTCAAACCCAGGCCCGCAGAACCTTAGCTAAATTTCTGGATTAATAGTCTAGCGATAACGCCACCAGGCCATCGCCTCCCCATATTTGAGATCAGTGATTTGAAGCCACTACAGGGCTGTTATCTATTCTGTATATTTTATGTAAAATGTTTATTCAATTCTTGGTTTATTTTTGTGCTGATGGTTAGCCTGCTCCATGTCAGCGCTGCACAATGACATGAACACCACACAGTGAACAAAAGACTGGCATTTCAGATAGCACCTTATCTCACATCTCAGAAGTGTCCTGAAGCATTTAATTTGCAATGAATTATCTTGAAATGCAACAACTCTTGGTATGTGGTCAAACAGCAGTTATTTTCTGGATAACGATCCACCAAACAACAATGGGATGAGTGAGCAGTTAATCTGATTTGGTGGTATTTCTTGTGATGTTATCAGTGCCATATTATAAAAAATTGATTATTTGTTAGCCACTGGTAATGGCTATTGCCAGAGTAGTAACCAGGTTGCTTGGAATGTGTAAGAACAGCAACCTGCGTTTATATAACACAAAAAGCTATTAAATAGGCCTAAGGAACTTTACAAAGACAAACAAATGCTGAACAGTAATAGCAGATTAGAAGGGATGAATAAATGCATGGTCAAAGGGAAAGGCGTGAAGGTGGAGAAAGGAGTAGTAAGATGGAGGCATTTAGAGATGGGGTTTTGTAGGGGAACACATGTTGGTTTGGATGAGTCGAATGTGGACTTGACTGTGGAAGACAAGGGGCAGAATTCTCCCACAGCGTAAATGGCGGGGAGGGAGGGGCAGTGAGAATGCCGCAGGAGTCCAGAAATAGGTTTCATGTTGGTGTGACGTTCCCACGGGATCTTCTGCTGCTGCCTGCCCCGGTGGCTTGGGAAACACACTGGAGACCAGTGTGAAACTGAAACCGCTAATGGGATGCAGATGAATGCCCGACTGGAATCTCCCTCCCCCCCCACCCCCCAACTCCTGAGTTTCTGCAATGCCTGTGGGAAAGCAAGCCAGTCCGGAACAATGTGGCGTGCAGGAGTCGGGACTCACCTGAACAATGCCTGCAGCTGCCTCTGGAGTTTGGGATGGAGGCCACCAACAAACCTAGATCTCGGAATCTCACAGCAGTGGATGGGAGAGCATCTATAGGTGAATTTTCCAGATTTAGTTTAATCGAGGAGGTCTATCTTCCAGCCTCAGTCTTTCTGAAGAGCCATCCTTTTTCCTCAATGGTGGATCGGTGATGTTGACCACCTTTTCAATGAGGCATCCATGTATGATGCTGGGAGTCATGCCGTCTCCGCCATGGCACGTGGCATAAAACCCGAGTGCGTAATTAATGAGATCAAGGCTGGAAGACATGGCATGGATTCCAGCCGGTCTCCAGAGCACAAAACGTTCCATGTTGCCATCCCTGCCACGGGACTTAGTCCAAGATGGGAGAATTCTGCCCAATGAGTGGGGATGGGAAAGTATAAATCAGACGAAGCATTTTGAATTTGGTACAGAAGTGTTTTATGCAAAACTAGGATTCAACATCACAGTGAATTTAGCACATTGTGCAAATGTCGTGGAGACAGATGCTATATAAATTCAAATCTGTCTTCTATGCATCTGAAATCGGGAAAATCTGCAGTTTCAAGTAGTTAGCGCACAACGTTAGTGTGAAAGTTAATTGGCTGAATAGTCAATCAAAACCCTTTCTCAGTTAAGTGTCATAACTAAAGCGGTAACCTTGAGACTGATGAACTCCATTTGGTCTGAGGCCAGTTTTATTCAGCTGTGTAATTGTAATGGAAGTGGTCCATTCAGAGTTAGTATTCCAAGCAACCTTAAGCAAATCTTGTTACAGGAGAACGGGTGAAAAGGTAGATTACAAATAACAAACCTCCCTATGTTGTAATGAACAAGCATCTGACTGCAGTAGCAGCACCTACCAATTGCAGAACAAATTTATTTCGCAGCCTTGCTTTCCCATGTCACTGCAGTTTCCATTGAACATCTGTAGCATAAAAAATACCCACAATTAGCATAATTTAATAACAAGCTTGGCATCTGTCTTCAGTTTTTAATTAATCCCCATAAATTGTAATTCAAAAGAGGGCTCAACATCATTGGTAAAATTTCACTTTGTAAATGGGCAGTATTTCCAGCAGAAACCTAAAAAGTTAGGTACCAATGATAATGTCGATGTACTGTGATGGAGCTTTTATATACTGGTACCTTGCCAGCAGCTTATTAAAGATCATTAAAGTCTCCTGTGGCTGTTCCCCTTTCAAACAGATATACCATTTTGGGTACTGTTGAAGGGAGTAGCCTCTCGGGGGAAAATACCTACAGCAGCCAGGCCTATGACATCAAACCTGGTTCTGCTGTAGAGTAGGGTCAGGCAAAGAACAAGTGAACAGTAGTAATAGGGGACTTGCTAGTTAAAGGTACAGACAGGCTGCGATCAAGACTCCAGGCTGGTGTGTTGCCTCCCTGGTGCCAGGGTCAAAGACATCTGAGTGGTTAAAGGACATTCTTAAGGGGAAGGGTGAGCATCCTGAAGTCGTTGTACACATTGGTACCAACGACGTAGAAAGGAAAAGGGATGAGGTCCTGAAGTGTGACTATAGAGAGTTGGGCAGAAGGCTAAAGTGCAGGACCTCGAGGTAGTAATTTGTGGACTACTGCCGATGCCATGTGCTAGCGAGAGTAGGAATGCATGGCTTGAGAGCTGGGGCAGGGATTTAGATTTGGGAATCATTGGGATCTCTTCTGGGGCAGGGGTGACCTATTGAAGAGGGACGTGTTGCACCTGAACTGGAGGGGGACTAATATCCTGACGGGGAGATTTGCTCGAGCCATTCGGGAGGGTTTAAACTAGTTTGGCAGGGGGGTGGGACCCAAAGCAGTAGGGAGACAGAAGAGAAGGTTGAGGACAGCACGGAAGTTAAAGAGAGCACGTTAAATAGTAAAGGCAGTGTCAGTAATCCTAGTACCAGACAAGTTAGGTAAGGGAAGTCTAGATTAAACTGCATTTACTTCAATGCAAGAGGCCTGTCAGGCAAGGCAGATGAACTCGGCATGGATGGGTACATGGGACTGGGCTATTTAGCAATTACTGAAACATGGCTAAGGGGTGGGACAGAACAGGCAACTCGATATTCTAGTATAGATGCTATAGGAAAGATGGAACAGGAGGTAAGAGAAGAATTATGTTTTTGTTTCAGGAGAACATCACTGCAATACTGAGAGGAGATATTTCTGAGGGTTCGCCCACTGAGTATATGGTAGAACTGAAAATTAAGAAAGGGGAGATCACTTTGATAGGATTGTACTACAGGCCCCAAATAGTCAGCGGGAAATTGAGGAACAAATATGTAAGGAGATTACTGATGACGCCAAGAAAAATAGGGTGGTAATAGTAGGAGACTTTAACTTTCCCAACGTTGACTGGAGCAGCCATAGCATTAGGTGCTTGGATGGAGAGAAATTTGTTGAATGTATTTGGGAGGAATTTCTCATTCAGTATGTGGATGGCCCGACTGTAGAGAGGGCAAAGCTTGACCTTGTCTTGGGGAAATAAGTAAGGGCAGGTGACAGAAGTTAGTGAGGGATCACATTGGGACCAGTGACCATAATTCAATTCGTTTTAAGATAGCTATGCAAATTGATAGGTCTGGCCCAAAAGTTAAAATTCTAAATTGGGGCAAGGCCAATTTTGATGGTATCAGACAGGAACTTTCATAAGTTGATAGGGGGAGTCTGTTGGCAGGCAAAGGGAAATCTGGTAAGTGTGAGGCTTTCAAAATTGTGTTAACCAGTGTTCAGAGTAAGCACATTCCTTTTACAATGAAGGGCAAGGCTGGTAGAAGTAGGGAACCCTGGATGACTGGGGATATTGAGGCTCTGGTCAAAAAGAAGAAGGAGGCATATGACATGCATAGGCAGCTGGGATCAAGTGGACACCTTGAAGAGTATAGAGGGTGTCAAAAATGTGAGAGAGAAATCAGGAGAGCAAAAAGGGGACACAAGATTGTTTTGGCCGATAAGGCAAAAGAGAATCCAAAGCGCTTCCATAAATATATAAAGGGCAAAAGAGTAACTAGGGAAAGAATAGGGCCTCTTAAGAATCAACAAGGTCATCTATATGCAGATCCATAAGAGATGGGTGAGATCTTAAATGAATATTTCTCACCAGTATTTATTGAGAAAGGCATGGATGTTAGGGAACTTGGGGAAATAAATAGTGTTATCTTGAGGAGTGTACATATTACAGTGAAGAAGGTGCTGGTCGTCTTAAAGCGCATCAAGGTAGATAAATCCCCAGGACCTGATAAAATTTTCAAGTTTGCTGATGACACCACCGTAGTGGGTCGGATCTCAAACAATGACGAGACAGAGTACAGGAGTGAGATAGAGAATTTGGTGAACTGGTGCGGCAACAATAATCCCTCCCTCAATGTCAACAAAATGAAGGAGATTGTCATTGACTTCAGGAAGCATAGTGGAGAACATGCCCCTGTCTACATCAACAGGGACGAAGTAGAAAGGGTTGAGAGCTTCAAGTTTTTTGGTGTTCAGATCACCAACAACCTGTCCTGGCCCCCCCATGTCGACACTAGTTAAGAAAGCCTACCAATGCCTCTACTTTCTCAGAAGACTAATGAAATTTGGCATGTCAGCTACGACTCCCACCGACCTTTACAGATGCGCCATAGAAGGCATTCTTTCAGGTTGTATCACAGCTTGGTATGGCTCTTGCTCAGCCCAAGACCGCAAGAAACTACAAAAGGTTGTGAATGTAGCCCAATCCATCATGCAACCAGCCTCCCATCCATTGACTCTGTCTACACTTCCCGCTGCCTTGGCAAAGCAGCCAGCATAATTAAGGACCCCACGCACACTGGACATTCTCTCTTCCACCTTCTTCCTTCGGGAAAAAGATACAAAAGTCTGAGGTCACGTACCAACCGACTCAAGAACAGCTTCTTCCCTGCTGCTGTCAGACTTTTTAATAGACCTACTTTGCATTACATTGATCTTTCTCTACACCCTTGCTATGACTGTAATACCACGTTCTGCACTCTCTCCTTTCCTTCTCTCTGAACGGTATGCTTTGTCTGTATAGCGTGCAAGAAACAATACTTTTCACTGTATGCTAATACATGTGACAATAATAAATCAAATCAAATCAAATCCCAGGATGTTGTGGGAGGCTAGGGAGGAAATTGCACATCGCCTAGCAGAGATATTTGAATCATCGGCAGCCACAGCTGAGGTGCCTGAAAATTGGAGGGTGACAAATGTTGTGCCTTTGTTTAAGAAGGGCTGCAGGGAAAAGCCTGGGAACTACAGGGCGGTGAGCCTAATATCTGTAGTGGGTAAGTTGTTAGGTATTCTGAGAGAGAGGATCTGCAGCATTTGGAGAGGCAAATACTGAGTAGGGATAGTCAGCCTGGTTTGTGACTGGAAGATTGTGTCTCACGAATTTGATTGAGTTTTTTAAAGGGGTAACCAAGAAGGTAGATGAGGGCAGTGCAGTCAACATTGTCGACATGGACTTTAGCAGGGCCTTTGACAAGGTACCGCATGGTAGCATACTGTTTTCCCAACAGTAAGGGAGTCTAAAATAGAGGACATAGGTTTAAAGTGAGAGGGGAGAGATACAAAAGGGTCCAGAGGGGCAATTTTTTCAGAGTGTGGTGAGTGTCTGGGACGAGCTGCCAGAGGTAGTAGTTGAGACGGGTACAATTCTGTCTTTTTAAAAAGCATTTAGACAGTTACATGGGTAAAATTGGTATGGAGGGGTATGGGCAATTGGGACTCGCTTAATGGTAAAAACTGGACGGCATGGACAAGTTGGGCCGAAGGGCCTGTTTCCATGCTGTAAACCTCTTTGACTCTATAACTGTCTTTTATTATAAAAGCAAAATACTGCAGATGCTGGAAATCTGGAATAAAAACAATAAATGCTGGAAAAGCTCAGCAAGTCTGGCAGCATCTGTGGAGAGTGATATAGAGTTAACATTCTGAGTTTGTATGACTTCTTCAGAACACTTTGAATCTTATCGTTTGCAACAACGAGAGAAAACAAAAATAGTATTTTGGCAAAATAATGCTGGCTAATAAATGCTAGCTATGAAATGCTGTCTCAAGTAAAATGTTTATCCAAAAACAAAAACAGATTTTTTTCCATTCTTTGGTTGCACCCTGGCAATCGTTTGCATCATTTCAAATAAAAATGCTTTCTACTGACCCTGGGCCATGGTAGAAGTGGGATTGGTGCTTTTCGCTTCAATTCCTGTTTGCTACTGAGAGGAAATCGAGATTCCCACTGTCCAATGGTTCCTTCACTAAGGTCATTTGTGGACTCTGGATAGCTTCAGGCTTGGCTTCCCGTTCCTGATAGTTTATTGATGTTTCTGGCAGGGATTTCCCAGCCCTAGGGTGGCAGATGAGCTGAGGCCAGGAAAATAAGTGGGAGTGATGGCACTGGATGAAGAGAGGTTTCCTACAAGCAGGAAGTGGGCAGTCAATTTAAATATTTATCAACCCTATTAGGGTCAATTCTTTGGGCCTGCTTGCATTTTGCCAGTGATGAAGTGTAAGACTGGAGGCTTGCTGGGCCAAAGAGGGGACTGTAGTCTGGGAAGTCGCTCGCTTGGCCACAGTGAGCCAATGGAGGGATCAGCCTACATGCCTCCTCTGAATTTTAATTTAAGACTTGCTTCAGTCACAGATCTGCCTCAGCAATGCCCACCTCCCCTGGTGGGGTTGCCAAGGTTTGGGAGCTGCCTGCCTTGATTGGCACCAGAATGCCACCTCTGGGGAACGTACTCAGCTGGTTCTGCTGGCAGCAAGTATGGACCCCCATTTGGTACTGATGATGGAGTTGCAAAGCCTGCCCCTATTGTCCAAGTTCACACCTCTGCAGTATGACACTTGGAAAGTTACAAGGGTTGTCTGTTAACCAGACCTCAGTCAAAGTCAGTGGAAGGGGTGAGATGGAAAATTAATTGTAACAAAGGATTTCTTCAGTTTAGCATCAAAGAATTCTTTCTGTATTCTTTATACTGACTTTTTGCTTTGTTCCATTGAATGTAACATGAGTGTGGGACGTGAATCCACCCCATGGCTATAATACAGCAATATATCGAACTTATTTTTAGCATTTGGATGTATGCATGCAGAACTTTTGATTTCCAAGGCACTGCACTTCAGATCTGAAGAGATTAGGGTTTGAGAGCAGAAGTGTTTTCCCTGGCTTGGAAAATGAAGTGGTGCTACTGCGAGGACCTTCACACTAATGTAGTGTTCTGCTCCTATGAGAGAATACTGAAGAGATCACTTGCACTATATGTGACAGATATGAATTGTGGTCACAATGCTAACACGGACTTCCTCCTTTTCAGCATGTCTCGAAGCAGCTGTGCGTGTCTGCGTGATTGGTCAGCAAACTCAATTTGTGGTTTTGATCTGAGCACAGAGCAGCTCTTTGAGCACTGGTTTCATTACAGAAAGTCAATGTTTTCACTGAATGGTAGGCCAACTTGCTATGCTGATTATCTGACACTCAGGTAAACCCTTTTGAATAATTGGTCCTACCAAGGCCACTCAAACAGATCTATTAGGATTTAAACGTATCTGCCAAGTCTCACTCGTATGGATTGAATCTCACTAATTTTAGTTGAAAAATGTCACCTTTTCTGAAGTATCTCACTTTTAAAAATAAACACAACTCCATGCGTTTAAATGGGTTGTGATCAGTCTCGCTCTTTTTTACATCAATCTCACTTTTAACAGTTCCCTGCTCTTGACAGCTGTACCCAAGAAGTTTTTTTTCCCCCAATCCTGAGCTGGGGAGAATCATAAAGCGCTGCCTGTATTCTGGTTCCATCTCATTTCACTTAATTATTTTTTTTTTCGGGATAGAACAAACCCAGACAGTGTATTGAAAAATAAATTACAGAATGACAGAAGAAGCTTACTAACTTCCTTTCCTGGTGTTAAAATTGATTTTTAAGGATAATGAGTCTGACGTTTAAGAGGAGACGATTTGCTGTTTCAGCGAGATATCTGGACTCTGGCTCTCGAATAGGAAACAGTTATCTCGGGTTTGTTAATCAAATTCCACCATTTAGCTCACATCCTGGTACTCAAAGTCTGTGCTTTATCAGAGAATATTTGTAGATAGGACTCGAGTATGTGTACATTGTAGCTGGAATAGGTAGCACTTGATAAAAAAAGATGCTCACAAAAGTCTTCCACCCTTTGAAACTAGATCTGCAACCTCAGAGCAGTTATGAATTAACTGCAAGATGTTTGGGTGACGTGCCTGCCACAGTTGAATAGCTGGCAGTGTATGCAGGACGTGAGTGTGAGCTTTTCAGAAATAAATGTGTGATAAATGTGAAGGTTATGTGTGCTTGGTATGAGTTGTGCATGATAGAGATTGTTGGCAGGCGAGTGAGGCGGTGGTAGTGATTCTAATACAGTACTTGAAGCTAGTCATCCATCTCTAAGGATATGGCCTGTGACCATTCATTCACTGACCTTGATCAGTCACATGAGGCCATTGAACCTTTTTCAGCCCTACATCCGGATCCTCAAATTCTTGATATTTACCACATCAGCAACCTGCACCCACTGCCCTGTGGGGGTCTCCTGACTGGCTGAGGGAAGAAAACCGCTCTCCTTCTGTCCACCTCCTGCATCGTTGGCTCCAGTACTCATCGGGGAACCTTGGACCATGCTGTCTGGTGCTCTCCTCTCTCTGTTCATCAACCCTTCTTGAACAACTTCCAGCACCTGCACCTGCCATCACCAAAATGCTACTTTCCTTTAAGAGATACAAGCTGGTTATAATTGATGCTAGCCTCACATGAATTTGGGTCCCACGCTGAGGCAAGCAGCAGTGCATTAAGCACTGGATTACATGCCACACTCATTTAAACTAGAAGGCAGCACGAAGTTTGCATGCTGCCTACATCACTACGAATGGATCTGGCTTACTTGTGTATCACTATCTCTGCATCTGATTACCAGCCTTATCCAATTTCCCCTCCTTGATTGTCTTGTAAACAAAATCAGGAAATGCATCTAGATAATTAGAATTTAAAACATCATTAAGATTATTACAATGTATTTATACTTACAGCTGCATTTTTAATTAATCCTGTTGATTGTGAAAATAATACACACCAGTGTGATTTGAAATTTGAGTGTAAAAACATTTTGACTGGAAGTATTTTGATTTTGTTTTCTACTGCAGTAATTTGGGCACACTGCTACCATGCCACTCTGGAATTTGAGAGGTATGTTGATATGTACAGAAATATGATTTCATTTTTTAATGAAGTTCCAATCCAAATCTTAGGAACCAAGAAAATTTGGGACTCTCATCACCCCCAACCTCTGTACAACCCTTCTCGAAATCTATTCTATGGCCAGATCTTCGAGACTAATAAAATTCAAGGGCATTAGGACAATTGCTGGGTAGAAGTTACACCATATCACTGGTCGCCTATATAAACCTATGGAGGTGGCTGATTAAAAGGCAGCATGAAGTTTGCTGTCCAATTAGGGATGTCAGAAGGCTCATGGATGTCAGAAGACCTAATAAACTCATAGTAAAGGATCCTCTGGGTAAGAGTAATCACAACATGGTGGAATTTCACCTTCCATTTGGAAGTGAGAAATTTGGGGCTAAAACTAATGTTTTAAGCTGACCTAAAGGCAATTACAAGGGAATAAAGACAGAGTTGGCTAACGTAGAATGGGAAAAAAGATTTAAAAGTAAGATGGTAGAGATTTTAGAAGATATTGCATGACTCTCAACGAAGGTGTATTAGATTGAGAAAGAAAGATGCAACAAGGATGCACCATCTATAGCTAACTGAGGAAGTTAAGGATGGTATCGGATTGAAAGAGGGGACGTACAAATTTTTTTTCTCCGTCAAGAGGCCAATGAGCAAATTTGGGAAGATAAAGTTTGACACAACATTAAATATTAATTTTTTAAAAATCTGAGGTATGAAAAGAAACAGCTTGGCGAGCAAAAAAATACAATTTAAAAACAATGGATTATTGAGAAATGAGTAACAAATGGAGATGAGTATTAGTGTGATAGTCTGTGTGTCCGGCTCAATCCCAGTCTCGGCTGCTCGCTCACTCACTCACCTGCACTCACAGAGTGAGAGAGTGCATGTTGGTCTGTGCGGGTGAGGGGAGGAGAAAACACTGAGACTGGGTGTGAATAAGACTTGTGCGCGCACTCTTTACCCTCACACACTCGCACCCTCCACAAACTTTCCCACTCACATAAACTCCCTCTACTCACACCCCTCCCCCCCCCCCCACATCACCCTCCATCTCACCCCTTCAGAAACTCTCCCTCTCTCCCCCTCACATATTCTCCCCGCCTCCCCACGCGCACTCTCCCCCCCTCCCCCAACGCGTGCGCTCTCTCCCCCCTCCCCCACGCGCGCTCTCTCTCTCCCCCCCTCCCCCCACGCGCGCTCTCTCTCCCCCCCTCCCCCCACGCGCGCGCTCTCTCCCCCCCTCCCCCCACGCGCGCGCTCTCTCCCCCCTCCCCCCACGCGCGCGCTCTCCCCCCCTCCCCCACGCGCGCGCTCTCCCCCCCTCCCCGCACGCGCGCGCTCTCTCCCCCCCTCCCCCCACGCGCGCGCTCTCTCTCCCCCTCCCCCCACGCGCGCGCTTTCTCTCCCCCTCCCCCCACGCGCGCGCTCTCTCCCCCTCCCCCCACGCGCGCGCTCTCTCTCCCCCTCCCCCCACGCGCGCGCTCTCTCTCCCCCTCCCCCACGCGCGCGCTCTCTCTCCCCCTCCCCTAACGCGCGCGCTCTCTGCCCCCCTCCCCCCACGCACGCGCTCTCCCCCCCTCCCCCCACGCGCGCGCTCTCTCCCCCCCTCCCCCCACGCGTGCGCTCTCTCCCCCCCTCCCCCCACGCGTGCGCTCTCTCCCCCTCCCCCCACGCGCGCGCTCTCTCCCCCCTCCCCCCACGTGCGCGCTCTCCCCCCCTCCCCCCACGCGCGCGCTCTCCCCCCCTCCCCCCACGCGCGCGCTCTCCCCCCCTCCCCCCACGCGCGCGCTCTCCCCCCCTCCCCCCACGCGCGCGCTCTCCCCCCCCTCCCCCCACGCGCGCGCTCTCCCCCCCTCCCCCACGCGCGCGCTCTCCCCCCCCTCCCTGCACGCGCGCGCTCTCCCCCCTCCCTGCACGCGCGCGCTCTCTCCCCCCCTCCCCCCACGCGCGCGCTCTCTCTCCCCATCCCCCCACGCGCGCGCTTCCTCTCCCCCTCCCCCCACGCGCGCGCTCTCTCTCGCCCTCCCCCCACGCGCGCGCTCTCTCTCCCCCTCCCCCCACGCGCGCGCTCTCTCTCCCCCTCCCCCCACGCGCGCGCTTCCTCTCCCCCTCCCCCCACGTGCGCGCTCTCCCCCCCTCCCCCCACGCGCGCGCTCTCCCCCCCTCCCTGCACGCGCGCGCTCTCCCCCCTCCCTGCACGCGCGCGCTCTCTCCCCCCCTCCCCCCACGCGCGCGCTCTCTCTCCCCATCCCCCCACGCGCGCGCTTCCTCTCCCCCTCCCCCCACGCGCGCGCTCTCTCTCCCCCTCCCCCCACGCGCGCGCTCTCTCTCCCCCTCCCCCCACGCGCGCGCTCTCTCTCCCCCTCCCCCCACGCGCGCGCTTCCTCTCCCCCTCCCCACACGCGCGCGCTCTCTCTCCCCCTCCCCCCACGCGCGCGCTCTCTCTCCCCCTCCCCCCACGCGCGCGCTCTCTCTCCCCCTCCCCTCACGCGCGCGCTCTTTGCCCCCCTCCCCCCACGCACGCGCTCTCCCCCCCTCCCCCCACGCGCGCGCTCTCTCCCCCCCTCCCCCCACGCGCGCGCTCTCTCCCCCTCCCCCCACGCGCGCGCTCTCTCCCCCCCTCCCCCCACGCGCGCGCTCTCTCCCCCCCTCCCCCCACGCGCGCGCTCTCTCTCCCCCCTCCCCCCACGCGCGCGCTCTCTCCCCCCTCCCCCCACGCGCGCGCTCTCTCCCCCCTCCCCCCACGCGCGCGCTCTCTCCCCCCTCCCCCCACGCGCGCGCTCTCTCCCCCCTCCCCCCACGCGCGCACTCTCTTCCCCCCCCACGCGCGCGCTCTCCCCCCTCCACGCGCGCGCACGCTCTCTCCCCCCCTCCCCCGTGCGCGCGCTCTCTCCCCCCCTCCCCCCGTGCGCGCGCTCTCTCCCCCCCCCTCCCCCCGTGCGCGTGCTCTCTCCCCCCCTCCCCCCGTGCGCGCTCTCTCTCCCCCTCCCCCCGTGCGCGCGCTCTCTCTCCCCCTCCCCCCGTGCGCGCGCTCTCTCTCCCCCTCCCCCCGTGCGCGCGCTCTCTCTCCCCCTCCCCCCGTGCGCGCGCTCTCTCTCTCCCTCCCCCCGTGCGCGCGCTCTCTCTCCCCCTCCCCCCGTGCGCGCGCTCTCTCTCCCCCTCCCCCCGTGCGCGCGCTCTCTCTCCCCCTCCCCCCGTGCGCGCGCTCTCTCTCCCCCTCCCCCCGTGCGCGCGCTCTCTCTCCCCCTCCCCCCGTGCGCGCGCTCTCTCTCCCCCTCCCCCCGTGCGCGCGCTCTCTCTCCCCCTCCCCCCGTGCGCGCGCTCTCTCTCCCCCTCCCCCCGTGCGCGCGCTCTCTCTCCCCCTCCCCCCGTGCGCGCGCTCTCTCTCCCCCTCCCCCCGTGCGCGCGCTCTCTCTCCCCCTCCCCCCGTGCGCGCGCTCTCTCTCCCCCTCCCCCCGTGCGCGCGCTCTCTCTCCCCCTCCCCCCGTGCGCGCGCTCTCTCTCCCCCTCCCCCCGTGCGCGCGCTCTCTCTCCCCCTCCCCCCGTGCGCGCGCTCTCTCTCCCCCTCCCCCCGTGCGCGCGCTCTCTCTCCCCCTCCCCCCGTGCGCGCGCTCTCTCTCCCCCTCCCCCCGTGCGCCCGCTCTCTCTCCCCCTCCCCCCGTGCGCCCGCTCTCTCTCCCCCTCCCCCCGTGCGCCCGCTCTCTCTCCCCCTCCCCCCGTGCGCCCGCTCTCTCTCCCCCTCCCCCCGTGCGCCCGCTCTCTCTCCCCCTCCCCCCGTGCGCGCGCTCTCTCTCCCCCTCCCCCCGTGCGCGCGCTCTCTCCCCCTCCCCCCGTGCGCGCGCTCTCTCTCCCCCTCCCCCCGTGCGCGCGCGCTCTACCCCTCCCCCCACGCGCGCGCTCTCTCCCCACGCACCCCCACGCGCGCGCTCTCTCCCCACGCGCCCCACGCGCCCCCGCGTGCGCTCACTCTCCTCTCTCCCACACACTCCTCCATCTCCTCTCACACATTCTCTCTCTCCCACATTCTCTCTCACCCACATTCTCTCCCCACATTCTCTCTCCTCCCACATTCTCTCTCCCACATTCTCTCTCTCCCACATTCTCTCTCTCTCCCACATTCTCTCTCTCCCACATTCTCTCTCTCCCACATCTTCCACATTCTCTCTCTCCCACATTCTCTCTCTCCCACATTCTCTCTCTCCACATTCTCTCTCTCTCTCCCACATTCTCTCTCTCCCACATTCTCTCTCTCCCACATTCTCTCTCTCCCACATTCTCTCTCCTCCCCACATTCTCTCTCTCACACATTCTCTCTCTCACACATTCTCTCTCTCTCTCTCTCCACATTCTCTCTCTCACACATTCTCTCTCTCACACATTCTCTCTCTCACACATTCTCTCTCTCACACATTCTCTCTCTCACACATTCTCTCTCTCACACATTCTCTCTCTCACACATTCTCTCTCTCACACATTCTCTCTCTCACACATTCTCTCTCTCACACATTCTCTCTCTCACACATTCTCTCTCTCACACATTCTTTCTCTCTCACACATTCTTTCTCTCTCACACATTCTTTCTCTCTCACACATTCTTTCTCTCTCACACATTCTTTCTCTCTCACACATTCTTTCTCTCTCACACATTCTTTCTCTCTCACACATTCTTTCTCTCTCACACATTCTTTCTCTCTCACACATTCTTTCTCTCTCTCACATTCTCTCTCTCACATTCTCTCTCTCATTATGTCTCTCTCGTATTCTCTCTCTCTCTCTCACTCTCATTCTCTCTCTCACTGGAAAATATCAAATGTAAAATCACTGTTGAAGATTGGGGGGAGACAGAAAGCAGGAAGATTGGGAACATTTTCAAAACCAGAAAATGATAACTGGAAAAAAAGGGGAAATTGAAATATGAGA